>NW_014578021.1:67042-93091 GCF_000485595.1 Priapulus caudatus | reverse complement strand
AGGTTTGAACGTCCTATTTTGGAACACGCCGGTTGGCCTACTTTCGAGTCACGTCCACTTTTTGGCAAAAATGGAAATGGCCATAAGTCAATTCAGGTTCAACGGATTTTGCTCATTTCTAGTACGTGAATGAATAAGGATTGGCCCCAAAACATCACACGGGTTTTGATATTTTTTTTAAATTATGCAAATTAGGTTGATTTTGGCAATTTCGCTATGCATTTCAGTGTCTGCCTACGGCCAACGATAACTTTTGGCATGTGAATGTGTAAGGCTAGTCCCAAAACAGTTGTTACTCTTCTGGGAGAGATGACAACGTCCTATTTATACATTTATTTCGTCTAACTGGTCAACAACTTTACAATCGTACCTATATATGTGTAATATTATGTTTCAGATTCTTCGTTACATTAATTTGACTGGAGTATTTTATTGTTTTTATTTGCGCGATATTCGAAAACCAAAATGGCGATCATTTAGGCGTAGCGCCATCTCTCGTCAAGATTTCAGACTTTCAGATCTGAAACATTTATTTTCGCATCAAAACTTATGCATATATAATTATCAAGAGTATATAATGGGAGTTCTCCCATATATATACTCTTGCTTTATATATCCCCCTTCCCTCTTCTATCACACCCAAGGTGAGCTACAGTGTCATTGACACTTTCATTTACCAATCTACCATCGGGGAAACTAATGGTCAAGTAAAATCAATTAATGAAATAAAAATTAAGTATGGCTGGAGGCAGAAACTTGACTCGTGCGTGGACGATACGTCACCCTGCTGGGTTACAGTATCGATCCATCTGCCGTGCATTATAAATGTATCAATTATTATTGGTTACTAATCATATTGTTGTAGCCGTGTGTCAATTTCATCAAGGAAGCTAAAGAAAAGTAGCTGAACTAGAAATAGAATATTATTAACACAGGTAATAATTACTAATTACAATTTGTAATCTTCGGTGTTTGTGTAGACCTAATCAAGGTCAGCGAAAGAGGAGTAGCTGAACTAGATATAATTGCAGGTGTGTGCAGACGTCATCCGGTTGTTTGTGTAGACCTAATCAAGGTCAGCGAAAGAGGAGTAGCTGAACTAGATATAATTGCAGGTGTGTGCAGACGTCATCCGGGGAACTAAAGAGGAGTAGCTGAACTAGATATAAAATATTATTAACACCTAGATAATAATTACTAATTACGATTTGTCATCTCAGGTGTGTGCAAACCTAATCAAGGGAGCTAGAGGAGCAGCTGAACTAGATATAAAATATTATCAAGACATAGATAGGGGTAGAAATGAACTTTTGAAAAAGAGGGAGTCTGCAGTCTGAAGTTCAAAACTAAAGTTATTAACAATAACGCATGTGCTTATTTTGAAGATTCATGCGGTTGCACGTCTGCCAATTTTTCTTTGGACATTTGCTGAAAAAATATAGTAATTCCGCGAGGCCGAGCTATGGAACGAACTAGTTAGTGTAAGGGATCGTTTACTCTAGATTCTAGGGTTATTTTCAGTTAATTTATGTTAAAATTATGCTACATAAAAAGTTTCATGGTTCAATCACCGTCAAAAATATTATTAAAAAATGTTTTAAAACTAACGACTACAGTTTGATTACAACGGCGGTGGCGCCACTCAAAGCGCACGATCTGATAAGTTGCGCGAAACCACTTTCCAGCCAAGGGCTACAGACTGAGGGTGTTTCTTATTTATTCATTTAAAAGCAAAAGGATTGTAATATCTTATAAACAACATATAGTTTCCATTATAATATGGATAAATTTGCTCTAAAATATCGTTTAGTTAAATAGCATTTAGGTATAAATATAATTGCACTTTTGTGATTAGCCCTCCATCTGTAACGTGCAAAATAAATTGTCAAATACGCAACTTTTTCTGGGTGGCAGCACGGTCGCGGGTATCATGGCGCCGTTCAAATTTCGTAGCGTTGATGTGTAATTAATTATAACAATTAAATTAGGTATCTGGTAACAAATACGTGTGGGTATAGACGATTTGTTATACAGTAAGTACAGTTGTATGCAGTAAAATCCTAGAGGCTACTGTCCCTTTAGTATAGCAGAATTTTCAGGGAGTCACACGGACTCCTGCATATGTAAAATCAGGGAGTCCGACAGTAAATCGAGGAGTATTTGACTCCGGACTCGCGTTAATTTCTCACCATGCATAATGGCCTGCATAGATAATAATTATATTACTAATTAGTAATTACGATTTGTCATCTCAGGTGTGTGCAGACCTCATCAAGGGAGCAAAGGAGAAGCAGCTGCGTGTGAAGGGACCCGTCCGCATGCCGACGAAGATACTGCGCATCACGACGCGCAAGACTCCGTGCGGCGAGGGATCGAAGACGTGGGACCGCTACCAGATGCGAATCCACAAGCGAGTCATCGACCTTCACTCGCCCTCCGAGATCGTCAAGCAGATCACGTCGATCAACATTGAGCCGGGGGTCGAGGTCGAGGTCACGATCGCAGACGCATAGGCGGCGACGCGGCGGCGGCGCCCCCTACGCGATTCTGATGGCGACGAAACGTGAATAAATCGCTTTGGTGCGAAAACTTATCTCGGCGTCTTTCTTTTTTGGTTTTTGACTGTGTCGTGCTCTTGTTTTTTTTACTTCCTGTTTACCGCCTGTCGGAAATACACTGCTGCGTCGAAAAATATACGCGTGTCGAAACTTGGTTACGCAAATCTGAAAAGTTACGATACAAATATTGCTTCTCTGCCATTAGACTTAGTGCATTCACCCTCAACAGTATGATTGACCATTTTAGGATTTTGGAAGGTTGCTAATCTCTGTTCATTTACAAGTATGGAGCCGGTATAAAATTGTTACACATACTGCAAGAAACTCGGGTGGGGGGGGGAACGTGGATGACATTGCCTAGCGGGAAATTATTAATTCACTAAAAAATTAATGCATCAATGAGAGCCGTACCAAGGGAAAATATATAACGCTGTAATATTGTAAATAAGTAAGCAAGAAGTGTGAAAGTTAAAGTATATACATATTAATGTCCTTGATTGCGCTATTCCGAAATCTGCTGGTTCCTCTAACCTTTTTCCCACTTCTACTCAATTTCCACAAATTAGATTGTGCATCTTGAATTAATGGTAGACATAATCCAGTAATCCTCAGGTTTTTTACTAAATAAGATGTCCAAACACTCGTGTGACTACTAGGTGAAGCAACTTGCAAGGCAATGGCAACTACTCTCGTAGCAATCTTATGATGGATTAAATCATGATTACATTAATAAAATTCTCAAATAAAAGGGTTAATTAGTTTGCATGCACATTTGCTTATTATTGTAACACTGTAGTGTACTGTTTACAATTATCAAGGGTTTGTAAAATATATGTATAATATATTAAAAAATATATAAATGTTGCAATAAATTTGGTTTATTTCCAATAGGTGGCGGTAGCGTGTATCACGCCGTAGATCACGCCGTACGTCGTAAACATACAAAATCATCAGTATCACCATCCTATCACTATCACTATCAGTATCAGTATCAGTATCATGCTACATAGCGAATTATATTTAAACAGTGCAAGAAGATACAATGTCTGATAGTATTTCGACAGCCACCGGGCCGGATGAAGATGCAGGTGTTTCTGGTAAGGGTGCATGTACTCACACTCACAGTCACAGTACTGAGGGTTCAAGGATAGAGAACATTACATGGGTCCCAATAAAACCAATGTAATTTACATCAATATAAATATAATATTATATCAATATAATAGGTTAGGGGAAGTGAACAGTGAACATCCCCCTCCCACACCCTCCCCCCGCTCGGTCGCTTGGCTCCCTCGCCTGGTCGCTTCGCGCCCGAGCAGGGGCGTGTACAGGGAGGGTCCAGGGAGTCCGGACCCCCCCTTGCTCGCGCAGAAAACGCATCTGAAGGGGTCAAATTTTAAAATTTTTTTGGGGGAGGGCCCCCTAGACCCCCCCTTCGCGTGCTCGCAACTTTGGGTTATGGTTAGACCGACCCCTGGTACTAATCCTGTACACGCCCCTGCCGAGCAAATTGCGAACATTGAAAAACGAACCCCCCCCAATAAAATTAAGCTGGCTACGGGCTTGTTATTGTATCTAATTATAGTGATACATTATGGCAGAGCCAACAAAGCGAAACACAAGTGTCACAACATTGAGCGCTGAGCTACATTGTCATTGGTCATTACAATTTTGGCAAATAAAAAGATAAAATTTTGTCTTATTGACAATCGGGAATTGTATTGAATGGTGCATTATTGAAATGATGCACGACCATGCTACAAACTAACTGAAATATAGTTACCGGCGCTTATTAGTAAATAATTAAAGTAATGATAGATACGGTACTATATAATTAACATGCACGTATAATAACCTCTTCTTCAAAGTCCAAGGGAATATATCGAAAACAGAAAGAGAAAGTTGATAAATTAGACAGATCAACACTGCGGATCGCAGTAGAAAAAGCCTCAGATTTGCAATTGAGAGAAAGGAGAGAATTCCAATACGGAATGACAGAAACAAAGAAGCTAAACTTAAAGGGATCCTTTGAAGATGGGCTGATAATGTGCAGTGTTCTCTGTACATGTAAGTGGTACTTGTAGTCTGAAGCATCGTGTATTTTTTTTCAGCAAAATCCTCGGAATCGGAAGTCGTGGCGAAAAAACCGCAGAAGAAGTATTACCGTCAGAGGGCGCATTCCAACCCTCTCGCCGACCACACGTTCGACTATCCCGTGTGTCCAGCTGCGATGGACTGGTCTCAGTATTATCCTCAGCTAATCTCACCGGATAAACCAACTCCACACCCAAAGTATACATACATATGTGTATCTAAATGCAAACACCTAGATATCTAAATATCGGTTATGTTTTATGCGTCGTTCTTCTCTCTGTGTGGATTATGAGTGCCAGAATTCTTAATAAAATTTTTTTGAAATTGGCGAATTTATTTACCCCCGTAACATATATTGATATAAAGATTGTTCAATTTATTGTCGTTCTCCGTGCTATATGTTACTTCTGCATGGAATGTAAGTCGTAAGCTTATTAGTCACAAATAAATCTGGAAACATTAAAGGCATTGTTAACATTAAGACCCTTGTTAGCGATAGAACAGGAGTCATAGCCATGTTTGTTAAAGCTAAGTGATATTTAAGTGCAGTCTGAAGCACAGAACCACATTACAGCGTCGGTCAAGACTAAATTAAGCCATGATTTTAAATCGTTTATAATTTTGTCACAGGGTAGAGATTGCTGATATTGGATGTGGATACGGAGGCCTGCTTGTGTCTCTCTCACCAATGTTTCCCGATCAGCTCATGCTGGGACTGGAGATCAGAGTGAAGGTGAATATAGTGATTCACGCTTACAAGAGATGAATGATAATTTTTATACACAGTGTTTCCCCTGCATTGACACGAGCGAGGCGGCCGCCTCGCTCAAATCTCACCCGCCATGCAAGAAATTTATTCAAAAACACCGCCTCGCTGACGAAAATCAGTGTTCTTCCATCAATAAACTACACTTTATTGACAGCGTTCGAAATTAGTGCCGACCCGCGGAGGAGGCCCGAGGCCACCAAGATTTTGCTTCGGCCACCATCTCTACAAAACTGCCGGTCCTCCTGACCGGCACTTTTTCCCCCTCATATTGCGCTGAAATACTACGGTTATCGCAATGGCAGTTTAGACAGACTTGTAAATGGGAGCGGATTCTAATACGCTCCGTTCCTGAACGTAGACGGGATATCCAAAACATCTAGAGCCGAGGGCATGAACTCCCTCAACGCATGATTTGCCACACGAACAAAACCTCGTGACAGCCTAAGAAATCGATTGCGGCCAGTAGCGTAGCCTAGTGTTTTTATGACCGCATAACAATAAGTTCATATATCGCAGGGGTTATCGTGGGGAGTGAGGGCACCACCAGTGACACCTGACACGCATGTAATCAAAGCTGTTAACTGAATTCGGCACTTTTCTTTACGTAGAAAGTCGACTATTTTTATTCAGTTAGATATCTAGAAGCAATGTAAACTGTATATACTTCAAGATTCTAGGCACTTGTAACTTTGCGGATATGCAGCAGTATTGATCTATGCATGGGGGTACATACCCAAGAGGACTGCATGGGGAGGAGAAAAACGAAAGTAAAACCTTTCCCAGAAGCTTGTTTGTTCCTTTTGACAACTTGAAAAGGTGATTCAAGAGTCTCATATATTGGGTTCAGAATAGCTTAGAATGCACCAAATTGCACCTTTTTTTTATTTCCTGGGGGAGCATGCCCCTGGACCCCCTAGCATGGCGATCACCTTCGGTGCTTGCATTGCTCGCTTCTCGGATTGCGCAACCACCAAAATGTTTACCGCCTCGCTGACCTTTTTAGCCAGGGGAAACACTGACACATATTGTAGGCGTGTTCTTCGCACTACCTTAGTAGAAGGTCTGTAATAGACTAGAGAGAGATAAGACAAGACAAGAAGTAACGTTCACTGGTGTTTACTCAATCTCTAATACGATACATGCGGTCTCCGTGCACTACCAAAAGCAAGAGCGGTTACTACACACTACACCTTTCTCAGCGGGTGGCTGGTACAAGAGCCTCTAGAAGCGCGGCAGCTTCCGCTATTTATACGGCGTTTCCTCCCCTACGTCACCGTCCTTATTTTAGCTCCCCTTTCCGGCCAATCGGCCATACTAAATACGGTGAGGTGAGTATTACAACTGCTACATTACACTACCGAATACGGTGGGGTATAAGCGTTTTCGCACTTGGCTCGGATCCATAGTCCGATTCTGGCCCCCTGATATCAATAGGGTCATCTGGTCGGTGTCTAGCGGCTTGTCACAATCCGCAAGAACTCGTGGCTTCGTGACTGCGGCTTCTAGCTAGCCGGCGCCATCTCGAGTCACGGCTCTCTTGATCTCCGTGTCGACCGCTGACTCTCCCGTCTCTGTTTTATACATCTCCTCTGACTGCGTTCCCGCATCGCCATCACTTCTCATAGCGTGTAGGATTTGCCCGTTTACAATATGATACATCATGTAATTACATTGATAATTATTATAACACTGGCTTATGAGTAGTGGTGTAACGGTTAACCGCGGTTAACCGAAAACCGCGGTTTTTGCGCCACCATTCGGATATTCGAACCGTCGTTCCGTTTTCGGCTCGGTTTCGGTTCCACATTTTATATATACCCGATATATACGCTTTTGAGATACGCGCACTGCAATTGGCTGGTCGAAAACTCTCGGCCAATCAGCGAGCAGATAGCATTGATAGACCACTTGCTACATGCCACGAGAAGGTCAACGCGTTCATTTTGTCTGCAAAAATGACAACTTATGTTGATCCACCGGCCTCCTACAGATCTATGGTATTTATAAACCAGTCTGATTATTAAATTTGCACTTCTGTTTGGTGTTATAAGATTTGTAATTGATCGCAAATATTCGAACCGAAAATAACCGAACCGAAATGTGAAAACCGAAAACCGAACCGAACCGTGAAGTTGTGATTCGTTGCACCCCTACTTATGAGCCAGTCCACAATCGAGGCAAGCTTTCGTACAATTATAGGACGGACGAAGGGAAAGTTATTAAAAATATAATACTAATAGTATTTATTATGTCTTATTAGTATAAATTACTAATGATTAACTAATATTATAACTATAATTACTAACTTATTCCTAAAAATTAGTTAGAAACTAGTAATCGCTATTACTTAATAATATATATGACTAATTATAATTAATATCAATACTAATTACTCACGTTTACAGGTATCAGACTACGTGAAGGACCGCATCAAAGCGCTTCGTTCGGAACACCTCGGGGAGTTCGCGAACATCGCCTGCATCCGCGCGAACGCGATGAAGTACCTCTGTAACTTCTTCTCGAAGGGTCAGCTCAGCCGCATGTTCTTCCTGTTTCCCGACCCACACTTCAAGAAGACGAAACACAAGTGGCGCATCATCAGTGCGACGCTGCTCGCGGAGTATGCGTACGTGCTGCGCCCTGGTGGTGCCGTCTATACCATCACTGACGTACTCGACCTTTACGAGTGGATGGTGAGCGCCCCCTGGTGCCTCGTTGTCGCACATAGCGACGAGAGACATGTCACGGAATACCATTAATGATTTATTTTCTCATATACGTTTATTTATTTTTAATTTTTTTATTTGGTTTTTGCTGTTTTTGATTATTACTTGTATGGTATTAATTTTGGTCTAGCTGCCTTTTAATGTAAAATCTCTTGATTCTTTCGAAAGTCAGGTGACAAAGACAGTTTTGACAGGTCTTCAAAATTGACGTTAAAATGTCTAGAATCCTTTGATTCATCTCAAAATTAAATTTCCATTATCATAATCATGAAATGTAATAAACCTATCCTGACAGTATGTATGTATGTATGTATGTATGTATGTATGTATATAATGTACACACACACACACACACATATATGTATGTAATAATTTGTAAAAATGTCTATGTAAGCGTTTTATTTACGACAGCGCGTAATAAAACCACGTCCCAGTAAGCGGGAGCCTTCCTCGGCATTTGAAATCCGCGCATTGACGCATCTTCGTTCCTTCTCTCCCTGTCCTCGCAGGTGAGACACTTCGAGGAGCATCCTCTCTTTGAGAGAGTGAGGGAGGAGGAGCTGGAGAGCGACCCCGTCGTCCCGCTGCTGCACCGCGCGACCGAGGAAGGCCAGAAAGTCGCGCGCAACAACGGAGAGCGCCACCTGGCGGTGTTCCGACGAGTCGCTGATCCGCACGACCGCGCGGCAAGCTGACGCGATCGTCTTAATGAGCCACCGCTAACGAGACGTTCATCGACACTAAGACACATGCTGCTAGCTGTGTCACACTGGACCGTAGCTTACACACGTCGTCACTGCTGCTAGCTGTGTCACCGCAGTTTACCCGCCTCTTCCACACGCGCTACGCCGTTGACTTTTGCAGGCACTCGCTTGCGAAGCGACGCCTTTGGAACGTCCTGTCGCAGCGACGATCAGCTAGAGTTTCCCGGTCGCTCCGGGCGGAGGGGGTCGATTCCGTCCTTCACTCCAAGCCCTCGCGGTGTCGTCGCGCGCATACGCGAC
Organism: Priapulus caudatus; assembly: GCF_000485595.1. Taxonomy (NCBI): domain Eukaryota; kingdom Metazoa; phylum Priapulida; class Priapulimorpha; order Priapulimorphida; family Priapulidae; genus Priapulus; species Priapulus caudatus. The sequence goes on along the minus strand of NW_014578021.1, from coordinate 83,940 downwards.
GTATGAGTGAGACGTACGGAGCGATCCCGAGTAGTTAGGGGACTTAGGTCGCTGCCATGTTTCGCCGAGCGGCTGGTCGCTGATGTCACGTTAGGGACTCGACGTGGAGTGGTCGAGGATTGCGTACAGTGCGTTCGCAACCTCGGAGCGAAGTCGTATTCACGAATACGAGACGGTTACTCGCTCGCTGACGTACGTGGAGACTCGTGCGATGCTGGGCGGTCGTATCCGACGCCTATATACGCGAACGTCGTTGATCTGTCGTGGAAGAAAAACCTGTTCACATCCGAGGCTTACTGTTAATAGTATTGATGGATAGTAATGTGGGTAAAATAAATGCACTTTTTAACATAGCATTGCCTAAATATTTTATTAAGTTTGTTGGAATTTCGATAGCAACGAAGATATGCTTCATGCATTGTAAGTGCTCAAAATTTATAGACATGTTGGCCACTAGATCGGATTGCGGCCCCGGTTTTTTGCGCGCAGCCGCACAGCTCGCGGGCCAAAGCCGCGCCTAACGCGAATAACCCGCCCCCTTTTGTGTCCACTTAGCAGATATCTGAGACACGGGTCATGAAAAACGTCACTACGCGAAAACTGGCGCAATCCAACCGACATTTCGCGATGGACGGCAGGCAGGCCATCTCCAACGGCCCTAACACTTTTTTGGCGTTGGCGCGCCTCTGGCTAAGACGGGGAGTGACTCCCTACAAAAAATGCAAGAAATTTCGTCAATCAGCGATGACGCGCTCAGCCTCCGTAATGGCCGCACCATGACGGGCGCTAGGTGCCGAGTATACGCGTTAATGTCTATCACAGAGCTTTCTAGCGAAGTGTCGTACGCGCGCTCCACGGCGGGGGCGCGGCCTAGACTATCTTCAAACCGCGCTCACTGCCTGTGCAGGCGCCTGACTGTACCGTGCGTAATGTTACCACTATTGACCCCGCGCGCCCGCTGGCAGACAGGACGTCGGGCGAAGCACCGACTGCGCTGGCGTGGGCTCTTGCGAATACTGCGAGCACTGGGGTGGGTGGTCCGTGCCAGTTTTTACACGTAGCTAAGGTAGACATCGACGAAAGCCAGCCAAACAGCTAACAAAAAACTCGCCCCGCGCCCAGCGCGGCTCCACAGCGGTAATGCTATCCGCCGGGCGTGGAGCGGAGCGTGACCGCAACGTGGTCAGCACTATCGTTGGGATAGTTTTAGGATTAGGGTTAGCGTCATCAGTAGGCCGTTCAGGGTAGGCGTAGGTAGGGTTAGGCGTTAGGATTAAAGTTGGTTAGGGTGGCTAGGTAGGTTCGGTTTGCATCATGATACTGTCCCACACCATAGATTAATTTTTGTGGTCCAATGCTATATTATAGGCGGCGGCGACACATATATATTATGTGGGATAGTGGTGGCGTGTTGGAGTAGAGCGTACCGTTATCAGTCAACGTATCACGTGACTCACCTCCACGCCAACGGGATAGCAACACCCCTCTGCAGGCAGCAGCAACAGCAGCAACTGCCCACCGAAGGCCCGCCATAGCCGAGCCGCCTGGTGCTGAGACGAAAACTGCCGCGATGTTACGCTTCCCACTATACGGATTGCGCGCAGACCGCCCTCCTTCGGCGCGCGATTCTCTATAGCGCGGCCCAGCGCGAGATCACATACAACACCCGCCGGTCGCGTGCGCCAGTCCTACTGCGGACAGTGCCAGGCTTAACCGCTATCTTCGGCGGTCGGGGAAACAACGCGATCTTTTGCCGCAACGCCATCTTGACCGGTCTCTCTGGATGCGCAGTACGATGTCATACCTGTTAGAGTACTCCATAAGAAATCCTCTTTATGGAAAATCCTCTTTGTGGAAAATCCTCGTTATGGATCCTCTTTATGGAGGTACTCTAATACCTGTATGTTTTCAACATTCCCGAAGGAGGGATATTCATGCTGCGATACCCTCTAACCATTATATAACGTTACAGGCGCGCCCGCGAAGCCCAGTTTTGGATTGGGGGGGGGGGCAAAGCACCCTAAGGGTGGGTGCTCGACGATTTTGTTATCGTTGTGTGCGTGAGCGCGTGCGTGCGCGACGTAGTGTGCGTTGATGCGCCGACGTGTGGTGCGTGAGCGAAGACGTATGTTGCGTCAATGATGCGCGACCGTGTGTGGTCCTGATTGCGCGACGTGTGTGCTGTTTACGAGCGCCGGACGTTGTCGTGCCGTGAGCGTTCGACCAAAGGCCACCGACCCCAGACTACTGCCATGTGCCGACGTGTGTGCGTGAGCGCCGTTCGTGTGCGACGTGTGTGCGTGAGCGCGGTTTGTGCGGCCTGTGTGCGTGAGCGCGTGTTGGCGTGAGCGCGTGTCGTGTGCGTGAGCCGGGTCGTGCCAGTAGAGCGCCGTGCTGTGATGACGTGTGCTGCAAGAATGAGCGCGCTGTGTGCGGCCGTCGTGTGCATGAGCGGCATTGTGTGCGCGTGTGTGTGTGACGTGTGTTCCGTGAGCGAGGGTTCGTGTGTGGTGACATGGTGTGCGTGAGCGCGTCTGTGTGCGAACGCTGGTGCTGCGTGACGCGCGTGTGTGTGCATGTGTGCGTGAGCGCGTGCTGTGCGTGAGCGCATGCTGTGTGACGGTCGCGTGGTGTGCGTGAGCGCGTGTGTGTGACGTGTGTGCGTGAGCGCGATGTGTTGTGACGTGTGTGCGTGAGCGAGTATGTGCGTGAACGCGTGTGTGCGACGTGGCGCGTATGTGCATGAGCGCGCCGTGTGTGCGTGAGCGCGCGTGTGCGGACGTGTGTGCGTGAGCGCGCGGTGTGGCGACGTGTGTGGCTGAAGCGCGTGTGTGCGGTGTGTGTGCATGAGCGAGTATGTGCGGTGCTGTGCATGGCAAGAGCGCGTGTGTGCGACGCGTGAGCGTCAATCACGCAAAGCGCGCAGCGAAAACTTAAAATGGATGTATAAATTCGTTTTTTAACGTTAGAATTAACAAGTCTTAGCTCATACATTTTATTTTTTATTTCTCATTCTTCTTTTTTTGGGGGGGCTTTTTGGTTTTGCCCCTCCACTTTTTGGATTTAGGGGTGGCCGCCCTGCCTGCCCCCCCCCCACTTTCGGCGCTCTGAAAGTATAACCACAGACTAACGGATACGTATCCGTTAGTCTGTGCCTGTGGTATAACCCTCTAACCATATATGCAAAGTCATCAGAAAATATAACTCTTCTGCTGATATATTGCGCATAAGCTAAAACAAATAACGTAGCCAGATTGCGTACTGACTGGTACCTACCTTACATGCAAGGTAATTGAAATACAAACTTCAATGGCAATTAAAAAAATTAAAAATTAAATTAAATACTTTATATACAAAAACGTAATGAAAATATCATTACGTAATAAAAATGATGTAAACATTTGAAAAATAAAATCTAGGATCTTAGGCCGTCGTACAATAGAGGGCAGGAACATCGGCTGTCGATGTTGTCAATTTGTCATGGCGGAGTTCGTGGACCATGATGATGAAAATTGGGAAACGATTTTAGAGCTCTTGAAATGATTTTATATAATAATTAATATATTTAAAATAAGAAATTTAATATGAAGTTAGTCGGTAAAGAGATAGACAAGGACAGTAAGGGGTAAGAATGCATAATACGTTTAATCTGACGGGTAGGCCCTACTGAGTACTGTAAAGGTGCGAAGCCTAGGTTTCATTTGATATACTAATTTGTAATTACTATCATATAGGCCCCCCTATGTATTTATATTCGCAGTGGCTACGCGTCCGGAACCGGTCGCCTAGCCTCCAGGCTACGCATCCGGACATCCACTCACACATGCAGTGATCGGCGCGACTTGCGTACACGCATGATTGCGCAACGGGACGCTCTGCCTGGATTGCCGTAAATATACAATATTAGCGCAGTGGCCTGACGGGTACGCCCAGCGCGTCGGTCGTTAGAAGCCGCCTTTTTGGCGTTAGGTGTTAGGGTTGGCGTTAAGGATTAGGGTTAGGTTTACGGTTATGGTTAGGTTTAGCGGTTAGGTTAAGGCGGTTTAGGGTTCTAGCTCATGCTAAACTCTCAATCGTGAATTTATTCCCAAGGCGTTATTTCGAAATATCTCGACCCACCGCGCGGCCAATCTTTGTCTCGTTAAAGTATGAAATGGCAATGGAACTGGCCGTACCCGTAGCCTCGATCTTAAGATACGCCTGGCTACCGTAGCCACTGCCTACAATATATTGCATCTGCTGGTCTATCCATTCATCGTCCGTCTCTCGCTTTCCCCACTTCCACCACCACACGACTATGCACCGTTTAAGATGCATGTTGCTCTGTGGCATAATTCGATTTTTGTTTTATGAAAAATGGTTGATTTTATCGCGATTAACATTCGATTGTCACTATAAATTCGCATTTTCAAATTATAACATTCGATTTATCACATATAACATTCGATTTATCGCATATTGATTTGATTTCACGCATCAGAATCATTTGATTCACGCATCGAAATCATTCGTATGGCATCATGTCGATGCGTGAATCAGCATGATTCGATGCGCGAAGCGAATGATTTCATAGCATCATTCGATTCACGCATCGAATCATTCGATTCACGGCACGATGATGCCATCAAATCATTCGATGCGTGAATGAATGATTCGATGCTGTTGATCAAATGATTCGTATGCCCTTGCTGATCGAATCATTGCCGTATGCTTGATCGAAATAATGCATCGGAATGATTCGATTCACGCATCGATGATTCGATTCACGCATCGAATGATGCATCGAATCATTCGAGCTGAATGCGAACGATATCGTCATGCGTGCGGATGAATCAAATGATTCGTGCGTGAAATCGAATCATCTGATTGCGGTGAATGATGATGAATCGAATCATTCGATTCGCGCATCGAAATCATTCGATCACGCATCGAATGTTGCATCGCAATCGTATTCGAGCTCGTGAATCGACTGATTCGATGCGTGAATCAAATGATTCTCGTATGCTGAATGATATCGATGATGCTGGAATGAAATCGAATCATTCATGCGTGAATCGAATGATGCATCGAATCATTCGATTCACGCATCGAATCATTCGATTTCACGCATCGAATCATTTGATTCACGCATCGAATGATTCGATTCACGCATCGAATGTTGATGCATCATTCGATGCGCGAATCGAATGATTCGATGCCGTGAATCGAATGATTCGATGCATCATTCGATTCACGGCATCGAATCATTCGATTCACGCATCGAATCATTCGATTCACGCATCGAATGGATGCATCGAATGATTCGATGCGTGATCGATGATTCGATGCGTGATCGAATCATTCATGCGTGATGTTACACAGCGTCGCCTCTCTCGCTCTCTCTCTCTCACGCTACACCACACCATACACATTCCCTCTCTCTCTCTTCTCCTCTCCTCTCTCTCTCTCTTCTCTCTCTCTCTCTCTCTACTCATGCCACACACAGCACACTCGGCAATCAGCAGGCGTCGCCGTTGCGCAATCATGTGTGCTACGTGTTCGCAAGATCACTCTTTCACTGTGTGAGATGCGATGTCCGCGGACGCATAGCCTAGCGGCTCCTCGTCCGAACCGGTGCGTAGCCCGGCGTATTTTATTTATTAAATTATAGATAATACTTAATAATAACACTGTCTTACTTACTGTGTGTGTATACATGTATGTTATCAAAAGATAACAGTGGGCGATCCAAGAGGGTTTGTCGTGACCGTTTTCCATGTTAGTCACAGCTAGGGGGGTCCGGAGACAGCCCCCCGGGGAATTAAAAAAAAATTAGGCTATTTGGTGCATTCTGGTGAATTTTGAGGGTCAATTCTGAAGATACCCAATTCTGGAAACCGGTGCAAACCGGCCTAAATCCGCGCCTGGATAACTTGTATAGTAGCGATGATATATCATGGGATATGATATATATGATATATCTCTGATTCTCATCACTTTTCCAAGTTTTCTTGTTCAAGTTTTACATTTTTATTTTTTATTTTTTGATGAAATCGATTATCGATTTGGATAACCAAGCGCTTGGTTCGAGTCACTGTTCAACCGATAATCGAGTATAATCGATGATCGTGACATCACTACAGTTTCTATAGCCTAGTAGTCGTAGTAATTCCACAATGCACCAATTCCAATTATTTACCTGTTTTCTGTATTTTCCTATCTTTATCCATTTAACTATTTTCTCTAATTAACACAAATATTTACATGAATTATTTACAACAATTTAATAACAACAAATAATTTTTACAACAATAAATATATATTTTTTTAATAGGGTTAGGGTTAGGGTCACAATGCACCATAAAACAGGAGTTTGAGGCACGCGATTTGTATCAACCAATATGATTTGGGAGGTATGCAGAATGCAGAAGGTTGCTGAAATGATGTGTACGCAACTGCGTATCTGCATATCTGCGCCTAACAAAGGTGTCACTACGCACGACTTAAATGTTACGTTTATAACGTAGCAACAGACCTCAGATGAGCCCAGACGCTCTGCGGCTCTTGTTTTTATTAACCATCATTTTTATTATTAAATCGGCCTGAGTGCCCATGACCTCGACTTTACGAGACTAACGTCAATGCAAATCATTGCACAAAAAATATAGAATAACCAATAGTGACTAACCAACTATGTATTTCTCCAAAAATAATTGTCACCTAATATTTGATTTGTTTTGTATTACTTTAAATTTGTGTTACTACAGTTTTGTTTGCTATTCCTATTAGAATTTACATTAGTTCACTCTATACACTAACTTTCGTGAGGCAAACAAAGTAAACAACGAAATTGCAACAGAAATTCCGTATGTGAAAACCCCTAGAATAATGTTATCCCCCACAAGACTATAGCGCCTACTCTTGTGTTGGGTTACATTATTGTATTTAGGTGACACCTTGTGATTGCCATGTCTTAAAATTTACGGTCAGTCGATTACCAATTTTATTCGTCGCAAGCTAGGGCCAAATTTGTGGCAATTGCATCGTTAGTCGTTACCACTCATCATCTGACATCATCCCCCCAAAATAGTATATTACTTAGTAAATAAGCAGCAACCAGTAGTGCACGAAGGGTCGTTGTCGTATAATGGCGTATAATATGTACGCGAGGTAACTATCTGATATGGTTAGGGTTAGGGTTAGGGTGTTAGGGTTAGAGAGTAGGCGTAGGCGACATACTCGCCGACACCTCGGGTACTACATATACGAAAACGACCTCTTCAGCACCAGTAGTGGCCCAGAAGTATCCCACTTACCATAGCCTAATAGTATTTATGTTGCTATAGGTCAATAACATTGACCCCTGAAAATCCGGAGGACATGTGGCATGCTTACAATATCATCACAGTTGGTGACACCATCAGAGGATCTACCTTTAGGTAAGGGAAAGAGCTACCCTTTAATACCATGGTGGTATCTTGTGAGTTTTAGTTGGGTGATATATTGATTTGTAGTTTTTGGCTAATTGAGTGTAATTGGCAACTGGCAATTATAACAGCATCGAGTCAGGACTGCACACCTGATATGTAAAGCTGCTATGTGTGCTCGTTGAAACTTCCAAATTCATTGGTCAGGAATGCGGCATCTGGGAATGCGTTAGGTTGTAAAGGATAGTAGGGCTGATAATATACTCAAGACTTGTTGTAGTGTTTGTAATTTATTGAGATAAAACTGATATCATTTATAAGCAGACCTTTGTGTTGGGTCTATCTGATTAAAACGTTTTTTATGCACAAAATGCGTGCGTAGTACTCTGATTAGATCCATCAATGGATTTTGGTGGTAATTGCAACATTAATGTAGAAATTTTGGAAAATGTGCCTCCTACCTGGAAAAGTGTTTCACACTAGGTGTATACAGACTCTGTGTAAGCATCGTCTGCTTGCAGGAAGGTGCAGACAGAGTCGTCGACGGGTACGAGCTCGAGCAGCCGTGTGCGCCTCACACTGACGCTGCGCGTGGAGGGAATAGACTTTGACACACAAGGTTGCATGCTGCGCGTGAAGGGTCGTAACGTCACCGAGAACGAGCATGTCAAGGTATGTCGACCCGTTTAACATCTCTGACGCAAGAAGGTGGAAATACCGTTTTTTTTCCGGTAGTTAGCTATACGTTAGTTTAGAAAGTCTCTTTGTTCTGTCTGTTGTGTTTGTGTTGTGTCTGTTGTGTTTTATTAGCTCAGCTGACGAAGTCAGATGCAGCTTACAAGTAGAATCGCATGATTGTCCGTGCGTTCGTTCGTGCGTCCGGCCGTCCGTGCGTCCGTCGCACGGACAGTTTGTTTCAGCGCAGACCTACCATTTCTATCACTTTATTGAAAGGACCATGAAATGTACTTTGCGCTGACGTGCGAGAGTAAGTGTCTGATAACCTTTTGACCCTCAAGAGATGGGTTAAATATGGATTTGTTGACTTTTAACAAAGGACTGAACTGCTTTTGCTATTGTGGATGTGAGGCTACAGTTGCACAGTTCAATTGCAAAGGCAAATGTTTGTTGAACAAGGTTTATGCTCCTTAAATCATATTATTTTCTAAAGCGGTCTGTAATAGCACCCTGAATGCTCGCGTGGGTAGGCAAAAACACGGGGCAGCCCATTACGCATGCATGGGGGTGAACTGGCACTATTCTAATCATAACTAGAGCACTCGGAGAGCACAGACCTCCACCAAGGCAGCTGAATTCTGTCACTGTGAAACATTTTATTAATTAATTAATTAATTAAATAATTAATTGGATCCGGATGACGACCGAAATGTAATCAATTCTAAGTTACCCGATTTCTGACCTATCCTGAAAATTTTATGACAATCCATCCATAACTTTTTCAGTTAGGCTGGAGACAAACAAACCCACAAACCCACAAACCCACAAACGAACAAACACACGCTGGTCAAAACATAACCTCCTGCCAACCCCTTTGGCGGAGGTAATTATTGCCTGGCAACCTGCAATGCAGATGTGTTAACTCACAGCTGAGCGAAATATACTTGGATTTTAGCCGGTAGGATTTCAGCAACTCAATGGAGTGAGGTTATCACGCACGAAGGGCGATGCCATCTTTCATTATTGATGACACTTGCACGCGCCATCTCGCGGCAACTCGCTGCTTTTGCTATTAGAGCCCCCTCCACCCGCCCCCCTCCCCCCACCACCACCACTACGCTCACGCTTGACGCATATCCATGATAACATGTTAATATAGCGAAGTCATTAAAGTTACACAGCTGTATCTTTATTACTGTATACTACCGCTATAGCAAAGCGTATGGCGGGAGGGCGCACTTGATTCGGTTGCCAGTGAGTTTATCAGAAGAATACCCGGCTATAGTACACGTCAGTTGAGCGCTGTCGCTCTGCGGCACTTGTTAATTGTAATGATTGCGCTCGTGACAAAAGCTGATAGTGAGTATTTTATTTCAGATGGGTGCCTATCACACTATTGATCTTGAGTTGAACAGAAAGTTCACGTTAGGCAAGTCTGAGTGGGACAGCATCACGATGGAGCGAGTTGGTAAGTTGATTGAAACGTCACGTTTCTTAGTTATTGTCGGGCTTGGTGGGCGGATAAGATAAACATGTGTAAAACCTAAAGCAAAATTATTGCACTGCATTGTTGCAATGACGCATTTTCTTTTTGTGTCAAACCTTAATTGTAATAAATGCTTGTGTTGACTAACTCGGTAGTTTTGTCTACCGGTGTGTTTTTCAAGTTGTTATGACTCTTCAAATCACCACTAGATTGCAGTAGTCACAAGCGTCCATAAAACTGGTAGATGTTGTACATGTATAGACCGAGGTGACGCCATGAAGTGTCCATGAGGGCTACTTCATTAGAGAACCTAGATACAGTGTAGCCTCGTTATAACGCGATGGTTGGGATCCATAAAATGTCATCGCGAAAAAAGCGGGGTCGCACTATATCGGTGTTATATATACGTGGCTATGTAAGTGCAAAAAAAGAGGGAAATCCAACGACTCATCGCATTATATCCGAATTCACGTTAAATTGGGGCGCGTAAAATCATCGTGGTTCCTCTGTACCAATTTGGCACCCGTCCTTCCTCTGCACTGTAGAAAGTGCCTGTGATCCAACGGTGCATGCGGACCTGGGGGCTGTCATCATGCAAGAAGGCATCGCGCACGTGTGTCTCATCACGCCTGCGATGACGCTCGTGCGCGCCAAGCTGGAGACAACCATACCGCGGAAGCGCAAGGGCCACTGCGACCAGCACGACAAGGTGCTGTTACGAACGTGAACGTCCTCCAACTGTTGCTGAGAGGGTCTATGTCCCCCAGGGTACTATCGGAGGGTATCCTGGGTACGGTTCGATATATCGGAACGTACCCTGGTACTATCTAATATGCCGGACCGTACCTCGCCTACTCCACTAATGAGTCTAGGGAGTCGCCTACCCCTACTCCCTAACCTAACCCTAACCCTAACCCTGACCCTAACCATATCAGATAGTTACCAGGGTACGTTCTGATATATCGAACCGTACCCAGGGTACCCTCCGATAGTACCCTGGGGGGAATAGACCCTATGAGCCCAACTGCTATACTGCGACATAAGCAGTAGGGTGCGCGGTGAATTGCAGTTCTATTTTCGCTATACCTTTTAGTCAGTGTTGATTTGTACATGTGCACGCGGGATCTTACAGTTATTTTACATTGTGCGTAATTTTTTATGGTCTCATAACGAACAATACATGAAACTCCCCAGACTTCTCTTGCAATCTGTTTTTTTTTTCTCGGCTAGAATTGTAAACAACACTTCACACATTTAGGGTTTTATTTATGTTAGTGATGTCATTTATGTTATTTATGTTAGATATTTGTGTTCTAGGGTCTACAGAAGTTCTTCGACCAGATCATGCAGGCATTGCTTAGACATGTTAACTTTGACGGTATGTCTCTGCAGCATCGATGGATACGTTCTTGATGTTTTGTTATCTTTTCTTTCAATTGTTTAATATTCTGACGTTACAAGAGGCAAATTTGTTGCCACCTGTTATTACGCCTAACATCGTTTTTGTTACTGACATATAGTACAAGGTGTGGCGAATCTAAAAATATTATTTTTCCAAGAATAAAACGGTCTCTAACCTTCTTAACGTGATGCGGCATCCTATGTAACAAACACAATGGCAACTATATATACTCAACTTCTTATCGCAAATTATATGTAACTTCTAAACTAATTACACATAATTTGCGATAAGAAGTTGAGTATATATAGTTGCCATTATGTTTGTTACATAGGATGCCGCATCACGTTAAGAAGGTTAGAGACAGTTTTATTCTTCAAAAAATAATATTTTTAGATGTGCTGGTTGATAACTTCCTAACTTACGAAAAAGTTGTCTTGTGGGAACAGTTGTATTTTTTCGAAGGTGCAAAAATATTATGAGACTGCTGCACAGTTATGTCATTTTATCAACAAATTATAACTATAATAGAATGAACTTAGTAAGGAAATTAATGTATTTTTATGACATGATAACTGAGATCTTATATGTTGAATTCTAAAAGATTGTTAATTGACTTTTAATAGCGAGAGGTTTACTATGAGCCTGTCGGTGCAATTATATATGTACAGTGGCAGTGGGTTTACTGAATTCTGGAGTTTCACGTGACACATTCTACTGATGGATTCTTCATACAACCCATTTCCATGCTTATATAGGATGTGTATTTTATTATAAATTATGCTAGATTCACTTTTCCATTTCATTTTACAGTTGTTAAGTGTGTGCTTCTAGCAAGTCCCGGGTTTGTGAAGGTGAGAGCTAATCCTGAATGGAATGTTTGCAAAACTGTTGAATGGAAAGTTAAGGAGTCCTGCATATCGCAAATGTTTTCAACTGCAGGTATCAGTCTCTGATGCTTTTTGTCTTTAAACAACATTTGCAGGAGAAAATGAGAGCATTTTTTAACATGAGATATTACGCATGTAGTTGTTCTGTCCTATTGTAAACTCTTAATTGATTTTGTTTGAATGATAAGAATGTATTGTAATTTCCATTAGCATTGTAGTTTCATCTGAGATACAATTTTTTTTTATCCTATTTGTAAACAGCACAAATATCACAGTGATGTACATGCGCTTGTGCGGAAGTAACCACGGAGTGGTACCACCAGTGTGCCCCAATCATTTCTCTACAATATTTATTTCAACTGAACTCCAGGCCTAACTTTTTCATCATTTTTATTTTTTAAGTGTTATTTTTATTTTTTTAGTATCTACTCTAACACGTTATATCTGCTTTGATGTAGGACCAATTCTATGAATACATGTTCCAAGTTGCTGTCAAGATGGATAACAAACTACTGCTGGAAAACAAATCCAAATTCGTGCTTGTTCATGCTTCGTCCGGCTTCAAGCATTCGCTAAAAGGTGAGCCAGGCCCCTGAATCGACATCAGCCAAAAAAAACATCTAGTTTTTTTATTTGCCCAGGTTTTCCCCTGTGGTTTTTCCTCAGTACCTGTATTCACCTAACGTTTACATGCGTAGTTATTGTTTGAACTCTTTATTTGCTTCTCTCTCAGAACATTTTAGAGTCACCATAACCTGAAAAGCAAAAATTGTGTGCAATTAAAATTGCATTGAAAGACAATCGTTATTGTAAGCAATGGATTCTACTTGTGAACCTGCCTAATTGTACAAACGTGCATTGCAGTAATCAAAGGTACGAGTTGCCCTTGCTCTACATATCATATATATGCATATAAGACTAAGAGGTTGTACTATGTTATGTAAGGGTATTAATTTTATTTATGTTACAGAGGTGCTGTCAGATCCTACTGTGACAGCTAAGCTAGCAGACACGAAAGCAGCCGCGGAGGTGAAGGCTCTTGAACAGTTCTACACGATACTGCAGTTGGACCCAGACAGAGCCTTCTATGGGTCAGTGTTGCTGCAGGAGAGCTACTGTAGACGCCAAAAATTTTCGCCTACAGATATTTTCGCGAATTCAGACTTGACGGACAATTTCGCGAGTGGTTAATTCCACGGTCGGTGAATTGTGAATTATTCGGTATGAACTATTCGTGTGCTATTATTTTCGCGGTGGGGGACGCGTTCGCGAAATTTGCGAAAATTAAACCACCACGAAATAGACTACGTATACAGTTATTTACAGCGACATGGAGTGTGGCTGGACGATGATAAGAGCTAGGTATCGTTCTAGGAGATAGATAAGCGAGTTGTTATGTGCAGTGAATGAAGTGGGCGTTCAGATTGAAAGGATTGTTGACGGGGAAACCTTCTATTGCCAGCATTTAATTAATTGAATTTTTAGCTCATCTGACATAGTCAGATGCAGCTTGTAGAATCGCATGATCGTCCGTCCGTCCGTTCGTGCGAGCGTCCGTCCGTCCATCCGTCCGTCCATCAACAGTTGGGCACAAATCTTAACCGCTCGACGTACGGTCACGATATTCGGGACGTGGGGGGGTAATCTGAAAACGAGTTGGGATGTCGAAGCTGGGGGGTCAAAGGTCAAAGGTCAAGAGGTGTAAAAGAAGGGGGAACATTTACTCGTTAACTTAAGGTATAGGGAGGAAATGCAGAATTGGGGCACAAATCTAAATGGCTCGACCTAGGCTTGTGATAGTCGGTGTATAGCATCATGGTAGGAAAAGCCATCACTGTGCCGAAATTGGAGGTCACAGGTCAAAGGTCAATGGGCACAGGGCATATTTGAGACATTTTCTGAGGACATGGTCTGACGGAGCGATTGAAAAACTTTTTTGTTTCAGCGGTGACCTAGCATTTTTATGGCTTTATTGAAAGGACCATGAAATGTACCTTCTGCTGACATGCGAAGAGTAAGTGTCGGATAACCTTTTGACCCTCAAGAGGAGGGTTAAACATGGATTTGTTTACTGTCTGTTAGAAAGAATTTCACTGCCGGGTTTGCTAGTAGAATCTATACATGCCTGGATGTATGAGGCTACAATGTCACAGTGAAATTTCAAAAGGTAAATTTGGTTGAAGAAGGTTTATGTATAAAATCGTGATAATATATAAATGATATATATATATAATATGATATAAATGCATTAAATCGTATAATTTCTATGGCATTCTATACTGTCAGTATGTTACATGTAACGTATGCCACTGCCAGTGGCCATTGCCAGTGCATGTGGTGGTGGTACTGTGTAGTTTTTGCCTGCGTTAATTGGCTACAGGTGGCAGCTCTCTATTGCAGCCTGTAGGCTTGCGTAGGTAAATGGATGAGTGCTTACCTATTCTGTCTTGCAAATAGTTGTTGCTACTACGTACGATGGGAGCTTCCATCTTTAATCTGAAGACACTTAAACGTACGCGCCATCTCGTGGTAACTTTCATAACGATCCCAACGAACATTCCTTTGAGAAGGTTCCTGATACCATCCCTGTGCATTCCACTGTTTCGGCGTGTATGTGAACACATTTGGGACTAACAGGGTTTACTAGAATCCCACCACTCCACCACAGAGTCACCGCAGTAGACGTTAGATGAGCGCTGTCGCTCCGCGGCACTTGTTGTACAAGTGCATTCACAACCACATAAGGGTGAATGATTATTCTGATGTTTTTTTTTGCAGAGTGAAGCATGTAGAATGTGCCAATGAATCGCAAGCAATCGAGACTTTACTCATCTCTGATGAGCTGTTCAGGTAGGCATGCAACAATGCGTTGACTATACGTCAGCAATTCATGGCATCAGATGCCATTTGCATACATTTATGCAGCCCCATCAGAACTTCTCAGTGCATCTCGGGAGGGGGGGGCAGGATCAGTGGCATTGGCAAGGTTATTCCTTTTACTAATGTCACCACCCGTTGCTCTTGTCTTCACCAATCATTGGCATGTGATGCTGTTTCAGGTCGCAAAACATAGGAGAGAGGAAGCGGTACGTAAGCCTGGTGGAAAGTGTACGGGAAAATGGAGGCGACGTGAAGATCTTCTCGAGCCTTCACGTCTCGGGGGAACGTAAGTAGCTGTCGTTTAACACTCTGCTCTCGATACATTCCTTGGGAGCAGTGGTAGTTTTTGAAAGAGTCTATGCACGTTTCCTTGTTGATAAAGAAGTAGAAGGAGACTGGAGAGGGTTCCTAGGACTCTACCGGCGTGTTCACGTCTCTCTGCTTGAAATTGCTATGAAGATTAGAGATAAGCACTACAATTTGACTTCACGCCGAATTATGTCTGGTAAAGGAGAATTATTAAGGAGTTAAGAGAGCCTTTAAGGAGGAGCCTATTAAGGAGCCCTTAATTATTTCTCCTCATCACAGCCTCCTAATTACATCCACAACGACAATTCGGACAAACGTGACTCTGAATAGGTTAAGACTAACAGTTGATTATTTTTCTTCTGGCAGAGCTGGGCCAGCTGACTGGCGTAGCTGCCATCTTGAGGTTTCCTATGGCTGACATGAGCGACGAAAGCTCTGATGGCGAAGACACATAGGGACAGCATGCTAGGAAATTCATTTGTCCTCGCTGCTATATATGTCCTTGTTTTCCGTGCCTCAACCCCTCAGTATTCCTAAATCAAGTATGCACTAGGAAACCATTTGAAATATCCACACGGCAGAGCTCTTTTTTCCCTTTGTGCACTGGGTGTCCGTCTTGCAAGAAAGTCTGCTTCGTGTTTGGGGTGATACTCCATTAGGAGTGTTCCCAACTTTAATGTCATTAATGGTCATAATAATATATATATATATATATATATGGTCATGCTCATATATTAGTTTGTGGTTTAATGTCATTTAGATTAGGGTTAGGTTTAGGGTTAGAATTATCAATCATTAATCATTAATCATTAATCATTAATGATATCAAAGTTGGGAACACTCCTAATGGAGCGTTAGCCCGTGTTTGGTCTAATAAAATAGAATTCTGCTTCGACCTGCATTAATTCTCATCCATTATAAAGCTGAACTAAATCCACCTCTAGACACATTTTTGCGTGCCATCTCCCTGCTGCTTGTACTTGGTTATTGCACCCTAATATCTGTCTAATCGTGCGCGGTTGTGTTCGCCTTACTAATGCACTATTGGGGATACACGAAACAGCAACTAACTCCAAAGTAGTCCAACAAACTGCAGTCCCAAGTGTTCGTGGGCTTCGTGCTGAGAACTGAGAGAACCTTCACGTGGAGAGAACGATTATCGACGGCACAAACATTTTTCGATATTGTGTGCTGCAGTTGCACCGCTATGGGCGTTCGTTGTGAGGCGGTTCTTGGATAATACATGTTCTGCTGTGCTGAGCTCATGATCATGCCAGCTCGGTGAACTTCGCGATAAATTCACACAAATATTTGTAATAATAGAGGAGAGAACGTGGTGGGTGCAACGATGACCATAATAATTAGAATAAAGTTTTTATTGTATTAAAGACGTTTGCAAGAGGTTGTGAGATGTTTCAATGCTAGATGTTTATGCCGATCTGCGATTGCTCTTTGCCCACCTCTCCTTTTGGGTATATACTTTAGTGGAATTGCGTAATAGCATGCGAGTTGCCTGACAGCCTCGCGACAGACATTGTAACAGCAAAATGTATCGAATTTTATGTGTTGTACAACAGTAGAGGGCGTCCATAGGCAGCAAGTCTGAATAAGCATCGAACAGAAATTAATTAAAACTACTCGGAGAGTTTCTTCGCATACACAACATACACTTTATTCATGCTGAATAACCACAGATTCATGCTATATACTCCGCTCGAAACTTTAGCCATCTAAATGATACGTATTTCTACAAAGTAGTCGTATCTGTTTTCTAGGTTCTAGGACAAATACCCCCCGGACAATTACCCCCCATGCCATTCACCCCCCGGACAATCACCCCCCGGACAATC
>NW_014578021.1:64789-66549 GCF_000485595.1 Priapulus caudatus | reverse complement strand
AGACGTCCACGAGGCATCTATCCTGCGTGCATAATGCAAATTAGTGCACTTTAGTTCCGAATTTCACCGCAAAAAAATTCAAAAGAATGCCTTTTCCAGAGACGAAATAGAGCAAAAGCTTTGTTGGTTCATTGTTATTATTGCAGTTATTGATGACAGTTGCAGTTATTGCTAAACCATTTTGCGCTTTTCTGAGAGATAAATAAAGCCAGGAATAAGAAAAGAGAGGGCGGGAGAGAGGGAGAGGAATTAATTGTCGCGTCCGTAATGTACTATGTATACATGTATCAATGTAAAACGAAGCTTTTCCACGAGAACGTCTGCATAGCACAGCGGTTAGGTCGCTAGATTGCCATCTATGAAACCTGGGTTCGAATCCCCGTAAATTCTTTGCTGAAATGTTTTCTAACTTGTCTAACGGTAAACGTATTGCAGACATCTAAGCAAAGATAATCAACGTGTGTGCATAGCATAGTGGTTTAATCGCTATGCTGGAAGCCATGAGGCCATGGTTCGAATCTCAGTAATTTCTTTGCTGAAATATTGTCTAAATGGGCATTTCTCTAGTATACAAGGAACATGTCGTTTTTCTAATTTGGGGGCGCCCGTTAGCCCAATGGGTAGCGAGTTAGTTATCACAATGATTTCGTTCCATAAATACGGGTTCGAATCCCACCACGGCAACCAGTGTTTCACGGCAAAGTAGTGTCCTAGCACATTACCTTTTACTGAAAACTACGACGATTTGAAAAGGAATATTGTGACCAGCTTTCAAATACTTAACATATAAAAAAGAACATTCTAAATTTCAGTTAACGTAAATTTATTATAATCCATATCATGAACGCGCATGCTACTGCGCATGCTCGTGGACTTATCCTAATAAGAAGATTATGAACTCAATAATATTATAAATAGACGTACAAGTAAAACGCGAGATTGCACGATTTCAAGTACACTTGCCATAGATAATAGATAACAGTTCACTAATGACAGCACACGAAGTAGATAGTATTGTAGTGTTAGATTAAACAATGTCAAGTACATCCAAACGTTCTCCAATATTATTCCAGTATAAGACTCAGTCTACCAAACGATGTGAAAATCAGACGGAATAACGGCATGTAATAATGTAGGATAACGGGAGATCCGTACGTATCCTCGCACCGAGAACCGTACGCGTTATTCCGAAGACGCACTAACCAAAATTGCATCTATCTATCTATCTGTCTATCCATCTATCTATTCATCTATCCATGTATCATATTATCTTACTCTATCTATCCATCCTTTCATCATGCATGCATGACATCCAATCTATCTATCTCTCATCAATCGATCTATCTATCTATCTTGTATATATCTGCTATCTATCTATCTATGCATCTATGCTATCTAGCTATCTATCTATCTATTCATCAATCGATCTATCTATATATACTACCAACACGTACAATAACAATTAAATTAATGTAATATTAGGTAATAACATAATTAACTTGACAGCCAAAATCTCATATATAATAATGGACTTATATCGTTCTAAGGACTTAATACGGAGTGGTTGAAACGCTCATCGCGTGTTAAAATAATTGCGAATGCTAGTCGGTGTATACTATATGCGTCATACGTAAATATATTCACAATATCGGAGAGCTCGTCTACGAGGAAAGAGTTCACATTAAACGCTGTCTATTACAGTAGGAATAGCATATTCTGAGCCGAGCCACCTTTCAGGTGTTACATGTAACTCTAGCTGT
>NW_014578021.1:56928-64764 GCF_000485595.1 Priapulus caudatus | reverse complement strand
AGCGTTTCCACCCGAAAACGTCTGCATAGCCACAGCGCGTTAGGTCGCTAGATTGCCATCTATGAAACCTGGCGTCGAATCCCCCGTAACCATTCTTTGCTGAAATGTTTTCTAACTTGTCTAACGCTAAACGTATTTTTCGCAGACATCTAAGCAAGGAGTAATCAACGTGTGTGCATAGCATAGGGCCGTTATAATCGCTATGCCGCTTGGAAGCCATGGAGCCCATGGTTCGAATCTCAGTAATTCGTTTGCTGAAATATGTTCTAAATGGGCCATTCCTAGTATACAAGGAACATGTGCGTGATTTCTAATTTGCCGCGGGCGCCCCGTTAGAGGCGCCAATGGGTAGCGAGCTTAGTTATCCCAATGATTTCGTTCCATAAATACGGGTTCGAATCCCACCACGGCACCAGTGTTCACGGCCCAAAGTAGTGTCCTAGCACATTACCTGTTACTGAAAACTACGACGATTTGCCAAAGAGGAATATTGTGACCAGCTTTCAAAACTTAAACATATGAAAAAGAAACATTCTAAATTTCAGTTTAACGTACAATTCTTATTATAATCCATATCATGAACGCCCATTGCTACTGCGCATGCTCGTGGCAACTTATCCTAATAAGAAGGATGATGAAGCTCAATAATGATTAAAAATAGCACGTACAAGTAAAACGCGAGGCATATGCCGCGGGACGATGTTCAAGTACACATTGCCATAGATAGATAGATAATCAGTCACTAACCCCCACACGCAAGTAGATTAGTATCAGAGTATATAATAGAAGATATATCTTCTAATTATAACTCCTGATGAGTATTTTCTAGGTTAGACTTAAACAATGCTCAAGTAATCAAACGTTCTCCAATATATTCCCCCCAGCTATAGACTCAGTCTACCAAAACGATGTGCAAAAATCAGACGGAATAACGCATCCTAATAAATGTAGCGATAACGGGAGATTCTCTTACGTATCCACGAGAACCGTCCCACGCCGTTATTCCGCAAGACGCCCACCTAACCACCCAAATTGCCATCTATCTATCTATCTGCTCTTGTTTTATCCATCTATCTATTCATCTATCCATGTATGTGTATCTATCTAACTATCTACCCATTTATCTATCTATCTATCTATCCATCCATTCATCCATGCATGCATCCATCCATCTATCTATCTATTCATCAATCGATCTATCTATCTATCTATGTATATATCTGTCTATCTATCTATCTATCTATCTATACTATCTAATGCCATACTATCTAATCTCATGCCATCTAGCCTATCTAGCTTATCTATCTATCTATTCATCAATCGATCTATCTATATAATACTACCAACACGTACAATAACAATTAACTTAATTTAATTATTAGGTAATAACATTAATTAAATGACAGCAAAATTAATATATATAATGGACGTTATATCGTTCTAAGGATAATACCGGAGTTGTGTTGAAACGCTCATGGCGGTGTTAAAATAATTGGAATGTAGTCGGTTATACTATGGTCATACGTAAATATTTCACAATATCGGAGAGCCTGTCTACGAGGAAACGTTCACTTAACGCCTAGTCTATTCAGTAGGAATTAGCATTTTCTGAACACGAGCCAGCTTCAGGTGTGTACATGTAACTCTAGCTGCTGCTCCTTCGCACGTGGTTCGGGCCGATAACCACTCAATCGTTGCATGAAACCCCGTTGACGTTGATTCTTCGTCTTCTCGGCACATTCATCCGTTTATAACGAGATGATTGACACTGGAAAATAAATTACCACTGTACTGTAATTATTATATGCGTTATTATAATTATACTAGCCCCTATTACCCGTCCTCCAAGACGCGGTGTTGAGTAGGGGCTGCATTGAGCATGGCGCGCCTTTACACCATTTATCTCTCACCTTTTAGCTGAGGATGCTATTTACAGTTAATACGAAAAAATTACTGATATTTAATTTAGACCTCGAATCATATATTCAATATTTGTTTTAAAAAAAGCTTGCTACTAATATATATAAAATCTGAAATTTACCTTGAAACATGACCATGGTAATTTTTTCTAAAAAAGCAGAAATGATGGTGATTCATCAGTACAATATGACCTTATTTAGATATTAACTTTTAGCAAATATTATTCTGGTTAGAGCCGATGCAAATAATAAGTGAAATTCTGAAAAAAATGTATGAGGTAGTTGTGAAGAGAGTAGTGATGCTAGAGAGAGGTGTCGAGTTGAGCTCTGCGGTGGCGTCGGGCACGGGCGTCGGTGGGTTAGCAGCTCCCCGGTGTTCGACGAGGAGAGCGAGTGGGGAGGTTTGCGAGGCGAGCGTCGACGGGGGCGCCGCGACGACAGCGACACAGTGGCACTACAGGATGCGGCGGCGGGGCGCGCGCGGAGCGGCGAGAGGCGACAGCGCGCGGAGGTGGTCAGCAGGCGAGCGAGGACGGTCGGAGTGGCGGCGAGTGCGGGAGCGAGATGGCGAGCGAGCGCGGGGGCGCACGCACGGCGAGGGCGAGAGGCAGAGCCACATGTGTGAGAGGCGAGCGGGGGAGGAGACGGCGGTGGGCGGTGCGAGAGCACATATTAGCGCACACGCGGGGGACAGCGCGACGGCACACGCGACGTATGGCACAAGCGCAGCAGACGCGAGTCGGCGCGGCGCGGACGGAGCGACGGAGCGGAGCAGCGAGGGCGACGACGACGGAGGCACGAGAGCGATCTACGAGCAGGAGGAGCGAGTAGCGAGCGATAGGAGAGCGAGCGAGGTGAGCGAGAGCTGCGAGCGCGTCGTGCGTGCGTGTGGCGGGTGGGGCGGGGTGTGTGTGCGGCGCGTGCAGCGAGTGCGTGGGGGTGCGGCGGATGGGCGAGTGGATTGGGCGTGGGGGGGGTAGTACTACACGCGGGCCGAGGCGGCGAGTAATGGTGCGCGTCGTCTGTGGGTGGTGTGCGGTGTGCTGCGTGCGTCTCTGTCGCTGTGTGTGGTGCGGGTGTGCGTGGCGGGAGGGGGGGCGGGGAGGAGGTGGGCGTGCCGGTGAGCGGTGGGCGGGTAGTGGGCGTGTGGTATGCTGAGTGCAGAGCGCGGGGCGGGCGAGGCTAGAGTGGATAGATGCGTCCTCTTCTGTACCCGTATGTAATAGTCGTGTTTCCAATTAGCGAAGGTGTTAGGTGATGAGCGTGAGTGAGTTATGTGGGAGTGTGAGAGGAACGCGGGGGTGAGGGGGGGGCGGTGAGGAAAAAACACATTCATATTTTAACACAATTTCAAAATGTGTT
This sequence comes from Priapulus caudatus, assembly GCF_000485595.1. Taxonomy (NCBI): domain Eukaryota; kingdom Metazoa; phylum Priapulida; class Priapulimorpha; order Priapulimorphida; family Priapulidae; genus Priapulus; species Priapulus caudatus. Next base: position 61,483 of record NW_014578021.1, on the reverse strand, counting down.
GTGCACGCACATCGCACACACGCGCGGCGGCGCACGCACGCACGCACGCCCACGCACGCAGTACGCACACACACACACACACACATCACATGCTACACACGGCGCGCAACACACCGTGCACGTTGCGGCTAGCAGGTGCATTCAACATGCTGGATTGGGACTGCGAATGCGGATTTGGCGATTCTTAAAATTTCGGTGGCGAGTCTTGCGCCGCGATGATGCCGAACGTCTTTTTTGTTTTTTTATTGGGCACATAACTTTTTAGGAAATTGCCTGAAAAAGTCACTTTACCATCGAAAAATCGCGTGTCTAACGTAGCGGAATGTGTATTCGCCGGACGTCCAGAAGGGGCCCCCAGCCTCGGATTCGCGCGGCACACGCGGCACGGTTTCGGAGGAGATATGGAAAACGACACTTCGCGGCCTCTTTCTACTATTATATAGCTAGATAATATATATATATAATATATATATATATATATATATATATATATATATCTATATCATCATATATAATTACTATTCATGTGAGTAGTTGATAATTACATTAGTAAAGCGTGCAGAATAAATCGCGGTAATTGTTAGTTAGCCGAAGTCGCCATAATACCATGTATTTTTTAAGTCTTCCTTCACATGTCTATTACAACAGAACATGAACAGTTCTACTACAGTTCTGAACTACTGCTCGTACTCGTAGATTATATACATAGACTCGTCTTTTATTATACGCCTTAAACGTCTTAAACAACGAGCAAGTCCGTGGTTTGCGTTCATGATAAATCAATTGATACTGCATTAACTTACGTCAGGTTCGTGTTGCTTCCATGAGCCTTTCAAGTTACCACAGTTAAAAATGCCCATAACAAATACAAATACACAAGATGGTAGGGAATGATTCTGTTCACGTATCAATTGAATGCGAGATCTCGCGCGAGAGAAGCTCTTCACATCGTGACGAAACCCGATGTTAATCTGGTGAGCGATATAATACATTGGGTTATTCCATATATGCGCACTTTATAATTATTTTTCTCAGTAGATGGCGCTAGAACGTCAAAATTCACCTAGCATTTCTTAATGCCATTGGATGGTGACGCCCTCAGCGAAAAGAGCGGTACATTTTAAACTTCTTCTTCTCGGGTCACTACACTACACTCGGCCTAGCCACTGCAGCACACAGGATCTGGCACGGTGGTTGGAAGGCTCAAGGTCTCCAGGGATACAGGGCTCTGGTAATAGGGGCATTTCAGAAGATGTCCCATAGTCTGGTCCTCCCCGCAGTCGCATTCGGTTGGGCCATCTTCAGTGTATCCCCATTTCTGCACGAGTACCCTGCATCGACCAAAACTTGTCCTGAGGCAATTTAGGCATAACCACGCCGGCCATGCCTCGTTGGCTCCGGGTGGGAGGGATTCCTGGGGTCTGAGTGAAAGCTTATGTTGATTTGCCTAAAGATGCTTTGACCATTACTCTTCTGTACTGTTTCATGATGGAAGAGGGGGTGGCGAGGGTAATTTTCTTGGTTAAGTTTCTCTACTTGGGATGAAGCCATTCATCTAACGTGTGGAGAAGCAATGCCACAGAAAAGGTAGAGGCCATCTACGTTATTTGGTCTCAAGCATCCAGAAATGGCTCTGCAGACAGTGTTCAGAACTGGGTCAATTTTTGCAGCATGGGGCGACCTACTCCAGACAGGGCACGCATACTCAGCCGCAGAGTAGCACAGGGTGATAGCAGTGGTTCTGATTGTCATGGCGTCGGTTCCCTATTTAGTAGTGGCCAACTTCTTTAGAATACTGTTTGTGGCACCCACTTTGGCCTTTGTCTTGATGATGTGATTTTTGTAAGTTAGAGAGCAGTCTAAAGTAACACCTAGGTAGACTGGGCTATAGGTATGTTTCAGCCATTTCTCATACCATTTGACTTTTTTTCATTTTAAAGTGAGTTCAGAGTTTCGAATCTAGCGGATCACCATATCTCCACTGAGACCTACTAAAATGTATAACTACTGGCGGCAGTAAATCTAGTCTATACTTGGTGGCAATTGTGTTATTTAAGCAAATGGATCGGTGGCAGAGAACTGGTGATAATAGTGTAACGCAACAGTACAATGGACAATAGCTGAAAATCAACGTGTAGTAGGCACGTGCCAAATGAAAGAAAGTAGCTCTCATCCCAAAATCGCTTCCAATACTTATCCGTAAGCCAATCGCGCTGGTGTGATTTTCACATACACGTGTAAAGTATGCACTGAAATGCTATAGAGTTGCACACAAATACGGGTTTATGATGGGAAAATGACACACATAAAATACAAGTTTTAGAAAACTTTACATAACAGACAGTTTTATTCAGAACCACACTTTAACATCACCCTGAATCTAAAATGAAGACAGGGTACCCATAACAACGTCATTGCCAGACAGCACAAGTGACACTGTGCTGTTAACTGGTGCAAGAATTGTATTTGATTTCTGGTAATGTAACATATTCCCTGCCCCATAATCATGTTGCCCACACACAGACACACTAAGAGACAAACCTTTCAATTATTACAAATCCAATTACATTATCAGTGATAACTCCTAAACTGCAGACCTACAGCTAGATCTACAAGGATAACTGTGTTAAATTACTGTTAAAAATTTGGACATAGCTTTACATATTTGAATTTTATTACACGTTCATTACCTATTTGCAATACAGCAATGCCATTCTAAGCAAAATAAACACAGAATCGTGTCTGTAATGGTTATTATATGGTTTGCTCGATTTCACTTTACCATCAACATTTTTCTAAGGAATTTATGTGATGATTAGAAATTTCATAGGCTAATCAAACACTGCCGTGAGCAGAAAACGTTATATAGTAACAACAATGACAGTTACCTAGCTGTCTCCTATACAGACCAGACGCCACAGATCACAAGAACTAAAACCGGTGATTTCGCTTAGCCAAAAAAGCCAAGTGACAATGTACGCTAGGTTGCATCACTGCTGTCAGATAGAAAATGTACAGGTATATGAAGACCGGCAACACGACAATTTATATCACAGCTTCAAAAACCTTACAAGCCTCGCAGAGAACCCATTACATACGACTCATTTTCTAGGCAACCATTAGAATTAGGTTCTGGAATTTGAAAATTCCATCTCGTCTAGATTATAATTCGCCAACACGTACCTATAGGATGTAATTACCACATCGCAGGCGTTACGTACAATCTCGTAAACCGTTAAACATACCACCAACATACCAACATAACCTACCAAGTTCCAACATCAGCATTCACCTGTCAACCCTCAATCAGATATTATATCATATAAGCACACATTTTCAACTGGGCAGGACTGGATTTAGACATGTGGAGGCCCCCTGGGCAGCCTTCAGTAGTGGATGCCCACCCTACCTTAGAATACTAAAAACTAAAAGATGACAAGACATAGTTACAGTCATCCATAAAGTAAATTTCTTCAAGTAGAAAGAATCTGAATAAGCAAGCACGAAAATCGACGTTGAGATGGATATGACGTTCGATTTGAGATATTTGTCTGCCGATGTGTGCTGAGCAATGACAGGAAAACAACCAGTTAGCTGTTTCTACCACTCACAAACAAAATTCAATTACATTTTCCTTAACAAATATTGTTTCCGTGAATTATGTGGAGGCCCCTGGTTGTGAAGGCCCCTTGGCAGCTTGCCCAGCTTGCCCAGTCCTAAATCCGGCCCTGCAGCTGGGTACATAAGGAAATACTAGCATACCGACTGCAACTTGCATGAATTTTACACCATTCAAGATGGCGGACAGCGAACAAAAAGTAATCTGCTCTGCGTTATGTCAGTTGACTCTTCATCTCCTAAGCAAGAAGGATCATCGATCGACAACCACGACGTTTGAGTTGCCGATGTCATTGCTACTGCGACCCAGGAGTGAAGCATCTCGTAACAAACAGCAGAGCAGGTGGCCCAAAAACCAACGCAAAGTCTCTCCCGCTGCTAACAGACGAAGGCAAATGCCAAAACACAAAGTGACCAAGACTTGATTCGCGATTAAAAACACCTTTAAATACGAGAATTGAAACTAATTCGAGCCATTCCCAGTCAACAATATTTTTTCAAAGAAAATATATTTTACAAGCCCTACGCACTAACGCACAGTGGCTACGAAAGCCAAGCAACAATATATAGCCACGCGTGCGTCTAATACGAGGGCAACAGAACATTACTTGCGGAGAGACTTTGCACACGGCTTGCCTATCACAGGAAGACCTACGAACCATCGCCATGGTTACAACTCATCTTTCTGCTTGATGTATGGGCCAGTGTGATACTGCTCGGGGACAGCATCTTCTTCCTTCTCTCTCCGGAAGAAGCTGTGCTGAAGGAGGAGGTCGTTGCACTGTTCTCGATTCATCTCCTTCAACTCAACCGTCTGCAAGAATAGATGACACTGCTGAGGGTTCATACATATCAGGGGATAATTTAACAAGTGCCGCAGAGCAACAGCGCTCATCTAACGTCTACTGCGGTGACTCTGTGGTGGAGTGGTGGGATT
>NW_014578021.1:54995-56903 GCF_000485595.1 Priapulus caudatus | reverse complement strand
GCTTCTCACTACGACTACGAGTCACAACTACGTGGCGAACTTATTGAATCACTGTCATTGGTCATTGGTCATTGCGACTGTCTGCGACTGAGTCACAGTGAGTGTTGAACTATTTAATTGACTTTCTCTTTTGTTGTCAGTTAATTACTGTCAACAGAACAGAACCGATTAAACTCACCTCTACCCTAGCAGAATACACATTTTCACTCGGTGTTTCTTGAGCGTGAACTAGAAATTGCCATAAAAATATAGAGATCAACAGTAAGCGGCAAGAAATCACAGCCATGGTAAATGACGTGTACTGTTGGGTGGTGTCACGTCACTGGTGAGTGGTGTGACAGGAATTATGCAGCTAACCAAATAATAGACTGGTGCTCGCTCCCACCTCTTCTTGGCTTAGTTCTGGTTTACTCGATGGGTAAGCTGACCCCCAGCGAGTAACTAAGCCGAGAGGTGGGAGCGAGCACCAGTCTAACAAATTTTACTCTCTTGCTAATGAGTTGCAGAGGCATATTCTAAGGCTAACAAACGGAAAAAACAGAACGAAAGCAAAGCAAACGAAAAATATTGGTCGTCATGTCTGTATATATAAATAAACAAATATATATATATATATGGAAAAGATATCACGGCGGGTAGGATAGAAAATATTACCGGTATCTGAATGACATGTGACACGATCGGTCCGTTAAATTACCGAAAGGCACCAAAATATGCCACAAAATCCCTCCAGACACGTGTTTGCAGAACACGCGCGCACGCACCGTGCACACGGACTGGCACACGCACACGCCAGGGGCGTGTACAGGATTTGTACCACGGGGGGGGGGTCTAACCGTAACCCAAATTTGCGAGCACGCGAATGGGGGGTCTGGGGACAATTTTTGAAATTAGACCCCCTTAGATGCGTTTTCTGCGCGAGCAGAGGGGGGGGGTCCGGACCCCTTGGACACGCCCCTGCACGCTCGCGCGCACGCACCCGCGCACGCAGACAGGAACACGCACAAGCTCGCGCGCACGCAGACAGGAACACGCACAAGCTCGCGCGCACGCAGACAGGCGCACGCACCCGCGCACGCAGACTGTCACACGCACAGGCTCGCGCGAACGCACCCGCGCACGCAGACACGCAGACAGGCACACGCACACACTCGCGCGCACGGACCCGCGCACGCAGACAGGAAAACGCACACGCTCGCGCGCACGCAGACAGGCACACGCACACGGACAAGCGCACGGACCCGCGCACGCACCCGCGCACGCAAACAGGTGCACGCACACGCTTGCGTGCACGGACCCGCGCACGCAGACTGGCACACGCACACGCTCGCGCGCACGCACCCGCGCACGCAGACAGGTGCACGCACGGACCCGCGCACGCAGACAGGCACACGCACACGCTCGCGCGCATGCACCCGCGCACGCAGACAGGCGCACGGACCCGCGCACGCAGACAGGCAGTCAGGCACACGCTCGCGCGCACGCACCCGCGCACGCAGATAGGCACACACACACGCTCGCGCGCACGCACCCGCGCACGCAGACAGGCACACGCTCACGCGCACGGACCCGCGCACGCAGACAGGCACACGCACACGCTCGCGCGCACGCACCCGCGCACGCAGACAGGTGCACGCACACGCTCGCGCGCACGCACCCGCGCACGCAGACAGGTGCACGCACACGCTCGCGCGCACGCACCAGCGCACGCAGACAGGCACACGCACACGCTCGTGCACACGCTCGCGCGCACGCCTAACATACGCTTATGCACACACACGTGAGCGCGCGCGCGCGCGCACCCACACACACACACACACACACACACACACTGGCGCCCACAAATCTTAGAAGTCTTAGGTCTTAGTCGCCTTAGGTCTTAGTAGCCTGGCGCCCACAGGTCTTAGA
>NW_014578021.1:52880-54985 GCF_000485595.1 Priapulus caudatus | reverse complement strand
TACTACTACTACTACTACTACTACTACTACTACTACTACTACTACTACTACTACTACTACTACTACTACTACTACTACTACTACTACTACTACTACTACTCTACTCTCTCTCTCTCTCTCTCTCTCTCTCTCTCTCTCTCTCTCTCTCTCTCTCTCTCTCTCTCTCTCTCTCTCTCTCTCTCTCTCTCTCTCTCTCTCTCTCTCTCTCTCTCTCTCTCTCTCTCTCTCTCTCTCTCTCTCTCTCTCAGAGACTGGGGATGGAAAAAGATAGAGAGATAAAGTGATTGAGTATTAGGGATAAAAACAGAGACATTGCAAACACATGAAAATCCAAGATTTACTTCTACTGCCAAATAGGATTGAACCCACAAATGGCAATGCATTAGTTTATGAAGATATATGAAAAATCAAGATAGTCTCACCACTATCTACATTTGATATTTATTCTTTTTATTTTGTATATATATCAGTCATTCTATAATGACACAAAGGATACAACAGTGGAATATCATCAAAGATAAACTGTCTCACTTCAGGAAGCCTATTCAGTCGTCATCCACTGCAACTCTGGAATAAATATTTCAACAAGCATGTACACGATTTTAATTATAGACTAATTATGATATGTACAGTGGCATAGTTAGGAGGGGGTAAAGGGGGCCATGGCCCCGTTGATCCGAACGGAAAAAAAAGAAAGAAAAAGAATTGTCGTAGTCAGAATGAAGGCTACTCAAAAGTGCCTCAAATACCATCTCCTGCGATATACATTTTCTAAATTTTCTGGGGGGAGGGCCCCCATACCCCCGCCTGTATTTCACCCCCTCCTTGGAATCCTGGATCCGCCAATGAACAGAACTCTATATATCGTGAGAGCAGAGAACAACGAACAAAAATGTCGCCTTTTTGCATGGCGCCCAAAACAAAGATTGCAGAGCTGAGAGGTGAGCGTAGCGTCTGGAGAACAAGGCGGAGAAACCATTAAAATATTCGCAGTGGCTACGCGTCCGGAACCGGTCGCCTAGCCTCCAGGCTACGCATCCGAACATCCACTCACACAGTGATCTCGCGACTCGCGTACACGCATGATTCATTGATTGCGCAACGGGACAATCTCTCTCTCTCTCTCTCTCACACACACACACACACACGCGCGCACACGCACGCGCACGCGCACGCGCACGCACACGCACACGCACACGCACACACACAGCAATCAGCAGAGCAACCCGTTGCGCAACCATGCATGTGTACGTGTCGCAAGATTACTGTGAGAGATGGATGTCCGGACGCGTAGCGTAGCGGCTCCTCGTCCGGAACCGGTCGCGTAGCCACGGCCTAAAATATGTCATAGACTACTTTGCCCAGCTCGCTGTTTTTGGCCCTTTGAACACAAGAGTGGGGGAAGGCCTAGCCTTACGAAAATAGCTAAGCGAGCCAGGTCAAACAGAGGTCAGGGAGACATAGACCTTATCTGCACAAGTTACCTTCTCGCTTCTCACTACGACTACGAGTCACAACTACGTGGCGAACTTATTGAATCACTGTCATTGGTCATTGGTCATTGCGACTGTCTGCGACTGAGTCACAGTGAGTGTTGAACTATTTAATTGACTTTCTCTTTTGTTGTCAGTTAATTACTGTCAACAGAACAGAACCGATTAAACTCACCTCTACCCTAGCAGAATACACATTTTCACTCGGTGTTTCTTGAGCGTGAACTAGAAATTGCCATAAAAATATAGAGATCAACAGTAAGCGGCAAGAAATCACAGCCATGGTAAATGACGTGTACTGTTGGGTGGTGTCACGTCACTGGTGAGTGGTGTGACAGGAATTATGCAGCTAACCAAATAATAGACTGGTGCTCGCTCCCACCTCTTCTTGGCTTAGTTCTGGTTTACTCGATGGGTAAGTAACTACAACTCTGACCCCAGCGAGTAACTAAGCCGAGAGGTGAGAGCGAGCACCAGTCTAACAAATTTTACTCTCTTGCTAATGTCGATTCGCGGAGGCATTTTCTAAGGCTAACAAACGGAAAAAACAGAACGAAAGCAAAGCAAACGAAAAATATTGGTCGTCATGTATGTATATATAAATAAACAAAT
>NW_014578021.1:44537-51023 GCF_000485595.1 Priapulus caudatus | reverse complement strand
CTAGTACTAATAGTAATACATTACAGTATTATGCGTATACTACTACTAGTAATATAACTTTACAGTTTACTGAGTAACCAGCTAGCTTTAGAACTTTATAGGTATATAGCCACAGGCCCTTGGAGGCTCAAGTTTCAAGAAGAGTATAAGATTACAAAGTGATTATTTCCCCGGCAAGCCGGACAACTAAGCTAAGAAATCAAACTAGCTTCTCCGGCAAAAAGCAGACTATGCCTGCGCCAAACTCCATGCCGGATAAACAAGTGCCTAATGCCGTAGCGCCATGCTACCTCGTGGCAAACTGCTCACAGTGTAAGTTCTCTCCGCCAGGCGCGCTGCGTAGACCACGTCTTCCCGCCTAATACAGCGGTGGCGGGACACTTCGGTCTGCCGCAGAATTTAACTATGATTTTCAGCACTGCTTCTACGGCAAAGCCGGAGAAGCAGTGCTGAAAACGTACACTTGTTTCTCCGGCACCGGAGATCTAACAAGAAATTTGTTCTTAATTCTCCGGCGGCCGGAGAACTACCGATGGTTTTCACCGCTGCTTCTCCGGCTGCCGGAGAAATAATACCAGCCATAAGATTAAGAGCGAAGTGGCGCTTCGCTCTTATACTCTTCTTGAAACTTGAGCCTCCAAGGGCCTGTGGCATAGCCCTTCGCTCTGCCACAGCCCACAGGCTCCTCTGACAGCTTGTTCTCAGAAGGGTGGTTTAAACACAGGCACTTGGAACGTCTCAATAAAAAAAAAGAGAAGGTAAATAAACACGAAATGTATTTACTACCAAAGTTTTAATGTTTCTCTACACTATTTCGCCTATAATCACCTGTAAATTCCGGTCAAATGCTCATCTGCAACACACAAGTACACCGCACGCTAGCTGCTGCACACTGACACATAAATATATAGCGTAAAAATAATAATACTATATATTTATGTGTCAGTGTGCAGCAGCTAGCGTGCGGCGGCCAGCCTGTAACAGTGTGTTGCAGATGAGCATTTGGACGGCATTTACAGGAAAGCAGACTTGACCCTGGTAGTGGTACCACTTTTTTAGCAATAATTACTGAATCAGTCTATATGTTCATTATTGACAATGATCAGCTTCAAGAGCTTGCTAATTTACGCATTTCTATTCTATAAAGGGCTCTAATCCTAATCTAATCCAATGCAGCTGTGAGACCAACCGATTATATAGTCATACCAGGGAAAAAAATATAATTTATTTTTCGGGGGCTACTTTTCAAGCTCGCGTGCATGAAAATAGCACTCTAAAATTTGGTTTGCATTGAACTCTATGCAAATTTCCGGGGCTCTTTTTGGCATTTCCGGGGCTCTTTTTGGCATTTCGGGGGCTAAATCGCTAAATCGCCCCGAGCCCCTGTGTATTTTTTTCACCGAGTCATACAGTAAATGACTGCTTCTTGAAGCTAACTATACCGTTTAACCCTAACCGTCATTTTTCATATATAGTTGATTTGCATGGGAAGCTTGTACATAGGATGGCCTTCTAAGCAATACTTACACAATTGGAAATTTCTACAGAATGACGCTGTCCGACCAGAAGGTTGCCCTCGTTACGGGTGCCAATGGTGGGGTCGGTTTGGCACTGTGTGAGAGGATGCTGGCTGAAAACCCCAAACTAAAACTGATACTTGCGTGCCGGAACCTGGCCAGAGCTATTGCGGCAAAGAAGGTGCTGACGACCGGAAGACCAGCGGCCAGCGTCGACATCGTACTGATGGACGTCAGCTCCGTGGCGTCGGTCTACCGCGCCGCACGCGAGATCTCGCAGGCGTACGACAGGCTCGACTACCTGTTCCTCAACGCCGGGTTCATGAAAGTGACGCACGTAGACTGGCAGTCGTTCTTCGGCCGCCTCTTCACGGCGCAGTGCGTGGAGATGCTGGCAACGGGCAAGGGCCTCCTCGTGCAAGACGGGCAGAAGACGCCCGAAGGCCTGCAGGCGGTTTTCGCGACGAACCTCTTCGGCCACTACGTTCTCCTGCGCGAGGTCGACGCGCTGCTGCGTCGCGGCGCGCGCGTCGTGTGGACGTCGTCGGTGAACGCGAGCAGTGCGGAATTCGACATCGCCGACGTGCAGTGCGCGCGCGGCGCCGAGCCGTACGCGTCGTCGAAGCACGCCGTCGACCTGACGAGCGTCGCGCTGAGCGAGCGCTGGCGCGACCGCGGCGTACACTCGCACGTCACCTGCCCGGGACTCGTGCTGACCAATCTGACGTACGGCATACTGCCGCGATGGTTCTGGACTCTGATCGTGCCGCTGCTCTACCTGATGCGCGTCTTCCTGCCCAGTAACACCATCGACCCGTACCACGGCAGCGAGGCGCACGTCTGGGTGGCCAACCAGCGCGCCGAGTCGCTCGACCCCGCACTCAAGTACTGTAGCCGGGTGTCCGTTCTCGGCAACGCCTACACCGACGCGTTGAAGTTGGACGTGACACTGGACGAGGGAGAGCACCTGCTTGACCAGTTGAGCCAGCTTGAGCTGGATATGAGGCAGAAATTTAAAAAATAAAGTACAATTTTAATAAGCGAGTAATTGACCAGTTAGTGTCGTAGTCATAAATTGGATGTTGTCGGCACTTCGATCATTTGGCTTTAAAATATTGTGATATGATTTGTTGTAATGTTTATTAATTTGAATGCTTTTATGCCTTCTTACCCATAAGCAGGAGTCATAACATTGTATTTGCTCCTGCCGTAAGTGAAACATAATGCACAGTGAAATACCACACAGTGCTACATGATGGGCATATGTGTAGTGTCATGGCAATTCCGGTACAATGTATTACTAGTCCAATGAATTGATATTATGATATTCATTGTATTTTTACTGTAACTTTGATGTCATTTACTCAAAGCGACAATCTAAGTACTTGTATTTATTTTATCTGAGAAAATATACTAAATACAAGTAAATGTTCACTAAGTTTATAAAAAAAATTAACGGGAAATGATGTGATAGAAATATTTGTTGATTGTTTAACGAAAATTATTGTCATTATTTAACTAATTTTGAGATAAATAAATCAGTAATTTTTCTATTGATATTCTTTTCATGCATTTACTATTAAGATTAATTATATCAATATCAATATCTCTCTCTATATATATATATATACAGTAGCGGGATACCCGGCGTTGCCCGGGGAAATCAGTGGCGTTACTCAGTTGGTGACCGCTTGGTTGAAAGGAAAATACCCAAAAAAATCGGGTATCTATCTATCCATGCATCCATCCATCCATTCATTGCATTCCATGCCATGCCATCCCATCCCATGGCACCGCATCCCATCCCATCCCATATCCCATCGCATGCCATCTCATCGCATCCCAGGCCATGCCATGCCATGCCGTCCCATCCCATCCCATTGCACCGCATTCCATCCCATCCCATCCCATCCCATCCTATCCCATGCCATCCCATGCCATCCCATCCCATCCCATTGCACCGCATTCCATCCCATCCCATCCTATCCCATGCCATGCCATGCCATCCCATCCCATCCCATCCCAGTGCATGCCATTCCATCCCATCCCAACAGTAAAAAATAATAAGAAATCAAAAGATAAAAGTTATTAAAATAAAAAAGTCAAAAATTATAAATAATAAAATGAAATTATATAAAAAATGTAATAATATTTGATCTGTAACCTACATAGGCTTCCGTGAAGTGTTCCCGTCAGTTTGCGCTATTATTATCATCTACCATAGTTTATTCTGGATTTTTACTAAACGTTTAAATGTAGTAAACAAAATTGAAATTAACGGTGAATACGGCAGAAGTACATACTAAACAGTCCAAAAGTAAAGAAACAAAGCATTTCCCGAGGTGGGATTCGAACCCAGAATCAATGGTTTAGGAGTCCAATGCTTTATCCATTCGGCTATTGGGCCGTTATGGTTATACACCATGGATTCACACGTATGTGATGTATAATGTTAATCTGTACGCCATCTATTTATGAATAGAATTTTTATAAATTTGTAACTTTTCAACTTTTTTGAAATTTTGTTTCTGCCAGAACCACCTCCCATACGTGCCAATTCTGAAAATACATTAGTTTTCCTCTAGGCTGCGGAGTTCTCTAGTTATGCGCGAAACACACACATTCGGCTGAACAACTTTATATATATAGATATGCAAGTGCTTATAAATACCATTATATTACCATTGCCATTCATATACTATTATAAATACCATTATATATATAATATTATAAATACCATTATATATATAATATTATAAATACCATTATATATATATTATTATAAATACCATTATATATATAATATTATAAATACCATTATATATATACTATTATAAATACCATTATATATATATTATTATAAATACCATTATATATATATTATTATAAATACCATTATATATATATTATAAATACCATTATGTATATATATCAAGAGCTTATAAATACGGGTACTATACCGTATAAACACGGGTATTTATAAGCTCTTGATATAATAATTAATATACTATAAGCACACTGTCTGTGTATTGGTGCCTCCCCTTAAACTACCAAGTCCCTACCCAGCATGTACTATTAGGCTTGAGAAATATTTTCATTAATGATGACAGAATTTGTACAAACAATGGAAATCGGCCGACTTTTCCGCCATAGTGATGCCAGTGCTCGCTAGCTGCCATTATTCGAAACTATGGTGAAAGGTGGCTGTAGAGAGAGAGATATCTTTGAAGTAGTATGGACATGATCCTCATTTTTAGTGTCTTCCACGATGCTAAATTTCACTCTAATAATTTACATGCCTTTTACTGCGACTCGTTACAAATTAGTTACCGAAGTTACACAGTAATATATCTTAAATGAATAAGAAAATAAAGGAACCCGGGGATTGTCACCTGTGAGCTTTTCCTGTTTTGTCTAGGTGGGATGGCCTCATCAGAGCAGCGGGTCGTGTGTGTGGGGCTCATCTGCTTCGACATGATCACTGTATGCGACGGCTTTCCACTCGAAGATACCGACACGCCCTGCAGGGAGCAGCACTGGGCGCGCGGCGGAAACGCGTCGAACAACTGCACGGTGCTGCGGCAGCTCGGCGTGCCGTGCGAACTCGTGGGCACCCTCGCGGCCGACGACGCCGCCAAGTTCCTACGCGACGACCTCTCCACGTGTGGCATCCCTCACGACCGCTGCGTCGAGGACCCCGCGGGGGCGACGCCCACCGCCTTCATCATCATCAACGCCCTCAACGGCTCGCGCACGATACTGCACGAGAGCACGCGCGCCTCGGAAGTGACGGCGGCGCAGTTCGACGACGTCGACTTGCGGGGGTGCGGCTGGGTGCACTTCGAGGGCCGATCGCGAAACGTGGCGGAGATGCGCGAGATGGTGGCGAGGATTCGCCGCGACGACGCCGCAGACTCCATCGTCGTGTCTGTCGAGCTCGAGAAGCCGCGGCGCGAGATGGAGCAGCTTCTCCCGCTCGGAGATTTCGTCTTCGTCGGCAAGGAGTTTGCCGTCTTCAGCGGGTACGAGTCGATGCGGGCGGCGGTCGAGGGCCTGCGGGAGAAAGTCCGCGGTGGCGCCACCGTCATTTGTCCGTGGGGAGAAGAGGGTGCTTGTGCGAGCACGTCTGATGGCACGGTGTTCACGGCCGCAGCCGAGCCGCCGGAAAAGGTCGTGGACACGATTGGGGCGGGCGACACTTTCATAGCAGCCTGCATCGCGCAGCTGTACAAAGGCGCCTCTGTGGAGGCGGCCATTCAAGCAGGATGTCGGGTGGCAGGTGCAAAGTGCGGCCAGATGGGACTCAAGGACCTGAAATTACCTCCTCCTTCACCCCTCTGCAAACCACGTGAGGGGACAATTAATTTAAATCTCTAGTGCGCGGTATCTGTGACACTGTCGCCATCTTTTTAGCGCAGGTTAAACACACTTCAACACTTTTAACCTCACAATGATATCAGGAATGTATAGATAATAATAATATATAATAATAGATCTAGTTACACTCCTGCTGATACAGGGAAGTCTTGACAATAATATCAAGTCATAGACGTAATTGGTTAAATATTTTATTCGTAACATGAAGACTATGGTGTAGTCTTGAAATCTGGTAGTATCATTTTGCATTCTCACTCACTATATAAGAAATGCTGTGGCAAAATGTACAGTGTCCATACCTACTATGTAGCATCTATTTGTTATTATACAAACTGTAGTGTATTTCTAGTGTGCAACACAGTGTAACAACATTTACATGTGTAGCATAATAGACATAAGCTGCGTTTACACGAGATACACGGCCTCGCTGGTTCCGTACTTATCTGGTGCTGAATTCGGCTGAAATACCGTGCTAACATAACCCGCAGCGCTCACACGAGAATCGAGGCTTAGCTGGCTAGGTATAATATAGACTGGTACCCGGTCGACAGTTCCACACACTATACTAACGTCGTGTAGCGAACAGGTACCA
>NW_014578021.1:33377-44527 GCF_000485595.1 Priapulus caudatus | reverse complement strand
GCCCCGACCAGCCACCTCCCCCTCCCCCGTGCTCCCCCACCTGTCTCTCCAGCTCCTCCGCGAACGCGTCCAGGTCGAGGTCCTTCAGCCGCTCGGGGCTCTCGAGGATCTCCTCGAGCGCGGCGGCCGGGTTCGCGTCCTCGACGGTGTCGTCGTATTCGAGCGCGTCGACCGCCATCTTGCGCGCCCACTCGTACGTCTCCGGGTGGACGCGCGAGCCGTCCAGCACCTCGACGTACGCCTCCGTGCTGTCGCCGAGCGAGTTCGTGTCGATCTTGATGAAGCCGGCGCAGTTCATGAACACCTGCGCGCGAGAGAGACAGGGCGCGTGAGAGAGGGGAGCGTGCGTGAACATGCTGCAGAAAGAGGAGGGAGAAAGGGACAGTTCATGAACATCTGCATGCGGTAGAGCGAGAGGGGAGCGCGTGAACGTAAAGAAGTTCTACAAGAAAGGAGTTCGATAACACCTGCGGGGCGAGAGAGGGAGGAGACCGTGCGTGAATGTGCTGCAGGAGAGGAGTTCGTGAACACCTGCGGGGCGAGGGAGGGAGAGTTCATGAACACCTGTGGGGAGAGGGAGGGACAGTTCATGAACACCTGCGGGGAGAGAAAGGGACAGTTCATGAACACCAGCGGGGGAGGGAGGGAGAGTTCATGAACACCTGTGGGGAGAGGGAGGGACAGTTCATGAACACCAGCGGGGTGTGCTTATAAATACCATTATATTACCATTGCCATTCATATACTATTATAAATACCATTATATATATAATATTATAAATACCATTATATATATAATATTATAAATACCATTATATATATATTATTATAAATACCATTATATATATATTATTATAAATACCATTATATATATATTATAAATACCATTATGTATATATATCAAGAGCTTATAAATACGGGTACTATACCGTATAAACACGGGTATTTATAAGCTCTTGATATAATAATTAATATACTATAAGCACACTGTCTGTGTATTGGTGCCTCCCCTTAAACTACCAAGTCCCTACCCAGCATGTACTATTAGGCTTGAAAAATGTTTTCATTAATGATGACAGAATTTGTACAAACAATGGAAATCGGCCGACTTTTCCGCCATAGTGATGCCAGTGCTCGCTAGCTGCCATTATTCGAAACTATGGTGAAAGGTGGCTGTAGAGAGAGAGATATCTTTGAAGTAGTATGGACATGATCCTCATTTTTAGTGTCTTCCACGATGCTAAATTTCACTCTAATAATTTACATGCCTTTTACTGCGACTCGTTACAAATTAGTTACCGAAGTTACACAGTAATATATCTTAAATGAATAAGAAAATAAAGGAACCCGGGGATTGTCACCTGTGAGCTTTCCTGTTTTGTCTAGGTGGGATGGCCTCATCAGAGCAGCGGGTCGTGTGTGTGGGGCTCATCTGCTTCGACATGATCACTGTATGCGACGGCTTTCCACTCGAAGATACCGACACGCCCTGCAGGGAGCAGCACTGGGCGCGCGGCGGAAACGCGTCGAACAACTGCACGGTGCTGCGGCAGCTCGGCGTGCCGTGTGAACTCGTGGGCACCCTCGCGGCCGACGACGCCGCCAAGTTCCTACGCGACGACCTCTCCACGTGTGGCATCCCTCACGACCGCTGCGTCGAGGACCCCGCAGGGGCGACGCCCACCGCCTTCATCATCATCAACGCCCTCAACGGCTCGCGCACGATACTGCACGAGAGCACGCGCGCCTCGGAAGTGACGGCGGCGCAGTTCGCCGACGTCGACTTGCGGGGGTGCGCCTGGGTGCACTTCGAGGGCCGATCGCGAAACGTGGCGGAGATGCGCGAGATGGTGGCGAGGATTCGCCGCGACGACGCCGCAGACTCCGTCGTCGTGTCTGTCGAGCTCGAGAAGCCGCGGCGCGAGATGGAGCAGCTTCTCCCGCTCGGAGATTTCGTCTTCGTCAGCAAGGAGTTTGCCGTCTTCAGCGGGTACGAGTCGATGCGGGCGGCGGTCGAGGGCCTGCGGGAGAAAGTCCGCGGTGGCGCCACCGTCATTTGTCCGTGGGGAGAAGAGGGTGCTTGTGCGAGCACGTCTGATGGCACGGTGTTCACGGCCGCAGCCGAGCCGCCGGAAAAGGTCGTGGACACGATTGGGGCGGGCGACACTTTCATAGCAGCCTGCATCGCGCAGCTGTACAAAGGCGCCTCTGTGGAAGCGGCCATTCAAGCAGGCTGTCGGGTGGCAGGTGCAAAGTGCGGCCAGATGGGACTCAAGGACCTGAAATTACCTCCTCCTTCACCCCTCTGCAAACCACGTGAGGGGACAAATTTCTAGTGCGCAGTATCTGTGACACTGTCGCCATCTTTTTAGCGCAGGTTAAACACACTTCAACACTTTTAACCTCACAATGATATCAGGAATGTATAGATAATAATAATATATAATAATAGATCTAGATACACTCCTGCTGATACAGGGAAGTCTTGACAATAATATCAAGCCATAGACGTAATTGGTTAAATATTTTATTCGTAACATGAAGACTATGGTGTAGTCTTGAAATCTGGTAGTATCATTTTGCATTCTCACTCACTATATAAGAAATGCTGTGGCAAAATGTACAGTGTCCATACCTACTATGTAGCATCTATTTGTTATTATACAAACTGTAGTGTATTTCTAGTGTGCAACACAGTGTAACAACATTTACATGTGTAGCATAATAGACATAAGCTGCGTTCACACGAGATACACGGCCTCGCTGGTTCCGTACTTATCTGGTGCTGAATTCGGCTGAAATACCGTGCTAACACAACCCGGAGCGTTCACACGAGATTCGAGGCTTAGCTGGCTAGGTATAATATTGACTGGTACCCGGTCGACAGTTCCACACGCTATACTAACGTCGTGTAGCGAACGGGTACCAGTCTAAATAAGCGCACTACAGTTTCGCAATTCAAAATTGCGTTCACACGACAGACAATACGCGGCCAGCGTGGTGCCGAATGTTACAGCGCGGAATGTGATTCCGCGCCGAATAAGCCGCGTATATTTTTACCGTGTGAACGCTCAAGTACGGTACTGAAATCCTCGTGTGAACGCAGCTATTAACATAACAGACAGAATACAATAATCCATCTATTATCTTACTCGTACTATAAAAATATAATGTTACTACAAAGCAGTACATTCCAAACACTTGATGGGCTTTTATTTACAAGCTGGTCACAAACTGACATTGCTCACTTAAATTCACAGACAAGCACTTTACCTCTGTTGTACATATTACAACGTTAAGATGACACCACAAATGTATTTATTTGACATAATCAAAGTTGAGTTTGCAAAATTTGCAGACATTTGCCTCATGATCGTTGCCAACATTTTGTGCACCAAGTAGACAACACGTCCTATGATCACCTGCCCTCAAACACATTATGTATAAACGAGTGATTTTCTAATTTGGCTAGACACGTCTTACTAAATAATAATCTAGATGCTAATCCAGTTCGCTCTCCGTCACTTTGTAATCAGATATTAACGTACATTGACGTATGTATCTCATAGCACACAAATCTAGTACCAAGTTATAGCAGCTTTTGAGTGATTACACAGTTAAACAACCAGTTTACAGTTGAAACAAAGATAGGCAGAAGGAAGCCTGGAAGCATGCGTATGAGCTGTTTGCATTTGTTCCATAAATGGAGCTGAAAATGTGCCAAAATTACCAACTGTACATCCAAACGCACACGACCTGCGCCACGCCAATTACTGTTTGACTACTAGAGATACTATCAGGAGTAAGATAATATAGGAGATAATAGAGGAGGATAATATAGGATATATCCTATATTATCTTACTCCTGATACTATACGGATAGATACTAGAGATCACCGTTCCCCCTGCAAATACATACATGTCACAACCCTGCGTCAACACCACACATGCACCCATGTTCATACAGGACACAGCCTATGAGCCATAGGTCAGATATACTCACACTATCACCCACCACAAGTCAACACACACACTCACACTGTGACAATATCCAGTTTTAATTCGCAGCACTGACCAGCTATGCAATCCTCATCGAACAGGCATTAACTACAGTCCACGCACTAAATTTGGAAATGTTTTCTTTCGGGTGTAAACGATATTTAAAAAAAAGGTAAAAACCATCGCGACGATTAACGCTGCAATTAATTACTTTTGTCTCCAAAACAAATACATTTTAAATACAGAAACCTAGAAAAAGGCAGAGCAGTGACCACTATTCCACACTTACGTGATCATGAGGCGCAGTCACTATAACGCATAAGTCTCGGAGCGGTTACCAAATTTCACAGTCTTCATTCATCGACAATGGTTTCGTAAAGGCTCCTCCTCCGATGATCGTAGGGAAGGCTCCTCCTCCGACGATCGTAGGGAACTTTTCGCGAACTCTGACCTCGACACCCGCCCGTCTCGCACGCGCGCAGTCTAGTTTTCGTCGTATAGCGGCGTGGCGTCGCCAGCGGGGGGCGACTCCGACCGATAGCTGGAATCGCGCTGCACCGCGGGGCTCGGCCGCGGACTCGCGCGCGGCGACGGCTTGGTGACCGGGCGGGGTGACGGGCGCTGGGACTGTCGTGGCGTGCTGCGCGTGGCGTCGCGCGACTTCTGAGCCCACTGAGCGGCAGCCTTACCCCAGTCGACGGCTGCACCAGCTGCACCAGGCCTGCGTGAAAGAATGAAACAAAAACATGAAAGAACATGAAAGATGAAGTTCAACGTGAAAAAAAACATCAGTGTTGTTTACTTGTCTAATTACCGGAATAACCGAATACCGAAATAACCGAAAGATGTTTAGTGTGTTAACCGTCGTAAGTAGTGGGAGCACAAGTATCAGCCAAGTCTACTGTCTACGATACGATATACCACGCTACATTGTCACTAGCACATCGAGGTGAGAGTAGAGTGAGCGCTGGTTCAGTGGCGAGTGTAGCAATATTACATCAATAACGACTAAACCGTTCCGATTGTTGCCAGGCAGCAGTAGCGCGTTGCACAAATTCTCTTGCCAGTCACTGGTGTTACTGTTTTGTCTACCTTACGTAGTGTATTTACTACGAAAATTTACGTTTTAATGAGTTTGTGCAATGCGGTAAAATCTATCCAGCAAGCATCAGTTGTGCTGCCCCCCTGGATCCATCATGGTCAGCATGCCGTACTAGTTAAAAGATCAGAGATGAGATTAGTTGTAAGGTTACCTGCTGGAGGAGTGTGCTGCAGCCCGCTGCTGATGATGCTGATGATGCTGGTTATGGTGATGTTGCTGCTGGTGCTGCTGCTGCTGCTGCGACGAGGAGTACGAGGGTGTGCGGGGCGTGGCGCTGGGGTGGTGCCTGGGCGTCGCCGGGTGCGCCCAATTACCCTGCGACGACGGCTGGTACTGTGGAGTCACCATGGCGTTAGGGGTTCGTCCTACCCGATTGTGATACGATGGCGTCATCATAGGTGTCGCCACTGGCAGCGGCGTCGCAAATGGCTGTTGCTGAATGTTTAAATAATAATCAAAGAAAACAATGTCACATTTCACGAGCAAAATTCGTGATAAAATCTACATAATATTCATTTACACGTTATGATTATATATCTGTTCACTATCACAAGCTGAAAAATTTCTCAATCATAAGGCTTACAGCCCATCTCAGTTTCAACAGCATAAATGAGCCAATAATTAATGAATAATTAATTAATTAATGAATAATTAGAAATGCAATGCATCATGGGCCTTGTGGCTAACAAACACACAGTTTAAGTATTGTAATAATTATTAGTTAAGCTTTACAACACTTGCTTCATCGCCATTAAAGTTTGCCAAAAACGTTTGCACATCTGCCATTAACATGGTGTCCACTTGAGAATATTTAAACTTCAAAGTAAAAGCTGAAACATCGTTTCCAAGGTAAACATCTAGCTGTAAGTGTAAGTGCTGTTATGGAGTGGCTAAAAATGGAGTGGTTTAAATCGAAATCTATGAAACGTCGTTACCAAGTACTTGCAGTCGAGATGCAGAATTGCATTACTAGCACAGAATGTCAAACACCGCACTGGCCGCACAGTGACCACCCCATCCTATGTACCACTACAGGTTTATTTCTAGACGTGCCAAACAGCTATTTACAGAACTAAATGAAGTGAGCCGAACTGCCTTGCTCTGCTGCTTACCGGAACGCTGAAGCCTCCCACGAGAGGCGTTGCCCCGGCAACGGCCGCCAGGGTGTTGTACATCTGTGGGGGTAGGGAGCTGACCGCTCGCTGGATGGTGGAATGGTCTAGTCCAGGAGTACGTCCTCCGATCATAGGTGTCGCCACTGCAGCAAAGAACCCGCAGTCATTCTCCCTCATCAGTAAGCAACGTATGTGTGCCTGCACGCGTGCGTGCGTGAATGCGTGGCGGGGTGGTGATGTGGAGAAATGTTCGCAACTTATAGATATGAATTCATTTGATAGGAAATCCATCTACATGTAGTCAATGTACATATTCATGCCTGTGTCTATGCATGCATGTCTCTCTGTGTAAGCACGCATGAGTAAGTGTGTCTATCAATCTATACATCCATCTATCTGTATGCCAGACTGTTCATCTCTTCCTAGCTACACAGGTATGTATAGCGCCTAATGTGGCTTCGCATGTGTTTGCCTATATAATAATAATATATATTATAATAGTAATATAATACAGCAGGCTAGCAGTGGAGTCGCATTACGATGCGATAACACCTACCGCCAGGTATCGGCTCCCGGAAATGTTCCTTGAACCATTTCAGCAGACTGTTTAGAGTCTGAAAGACTTTGCCACGGTAACGGAAGCCATCTGGGGTGATGGTGGCGTATTCGTGCCGCGTCTTCACACGTGGCAGGTACGACAGCATGAACTTGCCTGAGTGTGAATAACATACACGTGTGATACGGTGCTTCCACGCACCCGTGTGGGGGGAGAGCATTCTATAACTAGACAGAGGGCACTCAAAGAGAGTGCATACCTCCGCGAGCAAACATGTGTATAACAGCTGGCTCGCTGCTGGCTGCTGCTGACTGGACGCCCTAAGGCGAGCTGCTGCTGACTGGATGCCCTAAGGCGAGCTGCTGCTGACTGGATGCCCTAAGGCGAGCTGGTGCTGAATCGATCGCGCCAACGCTACACACACACACGAACACACACACGAGAGCGATTAGATTACCTCCCTGCAACTCCGTTGCGCGGAGGTAAAAACGTGATTTTACATTAATAGGTGCTTAGTAGTAGCCACAACTGTGATTGAATAACAGTTTACAATACAAGGGGGCACTGCAGTTGGATAGCATCACTATGCAGGTTATGTATAGTACAGTATATTTCAATATAGATTTGCCAAATAAAAGTAAAACCCATATACGAATAATAGGTTGAACTATATAATAAGTAAATGCTGCGGCTTTAAAAAGAAAGCAAGAATGAGTAACAATGCACATACTATCTAAAAGATGATCGCAACTCAAAAGTGGCATCTAGACTCGATTGCAGTTATCACGCATACAACAACTTTCTACACATAAGTAGATATTGTAGTAAATTTATTCAAATCCCTACAAATTTGTCAGATTTGATGGTTTATGAAAATTATTTCTCAAACTTGAAAAATTCCAGTATTGTATAGAAACGTATAAATTCACAACTGCAAAACAGTCAATCAAATTTGACAGATTTTAGGCTTGATGACCAGATGCAAGTGCCTTTTTCAAGATGTCGTGAAGATTTCAGATTAACTCTCACACTATCCACACCACCACACTGGCCTACAGGACACCGCCTTCCTCTCGCAACCACACCTACCAGGGAAATCCGTGGAGAGGCTGATGAGGTAGGGGATGCGGGTCGTGGCTTTCCCCTTCTCGTCGCGCAGAAGGTTCTCGAGGATCTCCCTCTTGCCTCCATCTGCCTTCTCGTAATACTTGAACAAGAGAACGTCTCTGGCGAACGCTGCCATCGGCTGGATGTGACGCGCGATAATCTCGTCCAAGTCTTCAAACTCCTAACGACAGGAAAATCAAGCACGGCTATTACGTTAGAGAAAAAAATTAGGCAGAGAAACTCTGCTACGACAAAGGGTTCCAGAGAAACATACAGTCGAGAATTTGTGCACTTCTGAATTACTCTGCCATATCGTTATACGAGTGTAACTATGCGTGCACTAACTATACGTAATGGAGATTGTGAGCATACATCACGACGAGGTGGGAGTAGTGAGGGCGGGTATGACTTTGCAAACATACCTCATTGTTAATGAGAAGGCTCTGGCCTAGACTGAAGGCGTTCTCCTTTCCCTCTTCTCGAACATCAATGTGCTGGTAGATGTTATCATCAACCTTCCACATGACAGTCAAGTGGTCTGAGCCCTGAAGTACCGAAACAAACTGCTGCCGAATGCTGAAGTGCTCTGAAGATCTCAAGCAAATGGATAACGCGAGGAAAAGATTTTGCATCAATAAATTATTACATCAGGAATTAATACATAATAACAAGAGCGTATAAAGAAGGAGAGCGTACAACGGTGAAATGCTGAAACCATGTTGCATTTGTTAATAAACTTTCCCCGTTTTATTTTGACGATTCTTTGCAGTATTATTGATCAGCTGTCCTACCTTGTTAATATAAAACAAACCGCATGTCCCTACGATGCCCCTACGCTCAGATAATGAGCGGTGAAAATCTGGTATTTTCGGCGAAAACCGACCAGAGATACCTGCTGACTTCAACTGTCTCTCGCTTTGAGATAACTTTGGGAAACCTCGCGTCTTTCCGTCAATGATTGACAAATGGAATGAATGACGTCTGTTATTGATTGACATACTGATGACCCCCACCTGTGCCCACCTCACGCTGGATATAGTAAACTCTGTAGTACTGACGTAATGGCAGCAAAGCGAGAGAGGGTCGCAGCAAACAGGGATCTCGAGTCGGTTTTCGGCAAAAATACCAGATTTTCACCGCTCATTATCTAAGCGTAGGGGCATCGTAGGGACAAGCGGTTTGTTTTATATTAGCAAGGTAGGACAGCTGATCAATAATACTGCAAAGAATCGTCAAAATAAAACGGGGAAAGTTTATTAACAAATGCAACATGGTTTCAGCATTTTACCGTTGTACGCTCTCCTTCTTTATACGCTCTTGATAATAAGCAAAATATCTTAGTGTATATGACATGTCAACATTTAACAGGCAGTAAACCGTGCAGTGTGTACGCACAGGATGTATTGGACTAACTAAAGAAAGCACTCTGGCAATACTATCATGATATGGAAACCATTCGTTCCCAGAAAAAAAACATGGCCGACTCAGGATGGGGATGTGGGAACTAGCAATAGGGTTTAGGGTGCAGTACAGCCCTGCTGACAGTTCACCTTGCTACTGGGTCGGATGATGACATCACCCTGGTCCATGTCATTCATGAGCTTCTCCGCGTCCTTGTAGCCGATGTTGTGGAATGATGGATGAACTATGACTCGCTTCACGTACGTCTGCATCCGCTGTCTCTTCCGCACCTCCTCGTCCCGCTTTATCTCGTTCTCCTCAGCGTCTATATCGCGCGAAAAAAAAAGGTTAACTTCATTCATGAAACCCAAAATCCATTACCTGAATAAATAATATATCTGAATACATTATATATTACATAGGTGTGGTTATAATTAAGAAACAATAAACGATTGAATTATTCTAGCTCTTTCAGTATTAGTTTGTGAAATAAAATTTTCACAAGACAATTTAAATTGCATTTCATTTACTGTTACTGTGTTACTAGCAAAACACACAATGCTAATGACAAGGAGAGGAAGGGGGTCAACTGCCATTATATGCTTTTAGAAATACACAAATGAATGCAGATGCACAGCTTTTAAACAAACGTGAGAAATTAACATCTCAATCTGTACATTTTTGAGGGGAAGAGGGTCACGAAAAAAACACATTTCTGTTTTTCTTGGCTAACTTGATAATCTGAAACCGCCCTTATATAACGTCATACTGTCACGTAACATGACAGATGCCTTTACCCAGACACAGTGTTCGTACCGGCATCATAATAGAGGTCCCTCGGCGGTTTGTACTGAGCTTCAGAGTCGAGAAGGTCGGACGACTTTGACGTGACCTCGACGTGAAATCGTTCGATGTCAATCTTCGTGATACGGGCGTGGATGGTCATGCCACGCTGTAATGGCAGGTTGACATATGATGTAACATTCTCAAAAACTCAACCCAATTTCAAAAATTAAATACACTCAAAACCTACAATTCACACTCGATATCAACACAACAACTCAACATGCGGTTCAGAATAAGATAATAATTATGCTCTATAAGGAAAGCTAGCCATCTCTCCTCTCCCCTCCAAAAATCGCATGATCTCACCTATGCCAAACCGAACTTTGTTTAAGATCATTAATTAATCATACTGTTTTATTATAATTCACAACTGTGCTCCCTTTGGCTGGAAAATTTCACTAGGACTGCACCTTTAATTATAGTAATTTAGTTCATTCAAGTTAATTAGAAAATAAATTGTTGTCTTAATGTTCGCATTGTGCAATTTCGTATTGCATGCGTTTTTCTTCAGGAATGTATTGCTTTTGTAACATGTGGGGGCATGCTGTGTGTAAATGACAGCAAGTCTCACGCGCAACAACTGACACTCACAGCTACTCTCTCCTCGGGCTTTTCCACTCGTTTATCGCTGAGATTCCGAATCGGAATGAATCCTGTGACTCCGTTGTCCAGTCTGACCTTGACCCCGGTTGCAGCCCCCTCGCAGTTGCCTGCATCAAAGTGTGCCCATGCCTACATCATGGGAAATAAAAAACAAAACAAATAATCTAAATGAAACAACAAAATATACAAACTAAAGTAGCACAAAGCACAACATCAGGCTTATACGGCAGCTGTGTTATGCAGCAATGGGAAACATTGCGATATATCGGGAGCACACATCACTACTACACGAGGATGCTACATACAACATGATACTACGATATACGATATAGATGAGCATATGATATTACTACAACAACTGTACAACTACAACGATACTGCATGAGAGCACGTGGTAGCAGCCACGCTATGCTCCAAACAG
>NW_014578021.1:0-28532 GCF_000485595.1 Priapulus caudatus | reverse complement strand
AGCTTTGTCCTAATATGTTTCAGCTCTGTCACGGCTCTGCCTAACATGTCTCAGCTCTCCCTAATGTCTCTTGGCTCTGTCTCAGCTTTGTCCTAATATGTTTCAGCTCTGTCACGGCTCTGCCTAACATGTCTCAGCTCTGTTTCAGCTCTGCCTAACATGTCTCAGCTCTCCCTAATGTCTCTTGGCTCTGTTTCAGCTCTGCCTAGTATGTCTCAGCTCTGTCACAGCTGTCTAATATGCCTCAGCTCTGTCACATCGCCGCCTAATATGACTCAGCTCTCCCTAATATGTCTTGGCTCTGTGTCAGCTCTACCTAGTATGTCTCAGCTCTGTCACATCTCTGCCTAATATCTCTTAGGCCAATTAGCCTAATATCTCTTAGGCCAATGCCTAGTAGCCGGGTATTCTTCTGATAAACTCACTGGCAACCGAATCAAGTGTGCCCTCCCGCCACCGTGTTGATAGGCTTTGCTATACTGGTAGTACAGTAATAAAGATATAGCTGTGTAACTTTAATGACTTCGCTATGTTAACGTTATCATGGATATGCATCGAGCGCGAGCGCAGTGGTGGTGGTGGGGGGGGCGGGTGAAGAGGGCTCTAATAGCAAAAGCAGTTCGGTCCTTTGTTAACAGTCAACAAATCCATGTTTAACCCTCCTCTTGAGGGTCAAAAGGTTATCAGACACTTACTCTTCGCACGTCAGCCGAAAGTACATTTCATGGTCCTTTCAATAAAGTGATAAAAATGGTAGGTCAGCGCTGAAACAAAAAAGGTTTGCACTCGGTCCGTTAGACCATGTCCTCAGAAAATGTCTGATATCTAACCTTTCCCCCACTGCCCTTTGACCTGTGACCTCCAATTTCGCACTGGTGATGGGTTTCCTCTGCTGAGTAACATTGGTGAGTAACACTCCACAGTATATAGCGTAGTGCCGCCATCTATTGGAGGAAAAAAGTGGTATCGAAGTGGAACCGAAAATACGGGGAAAAATATCGAGGATCGGATCGAGGGAAGAGAATCGCGATCCGATTCAATTTCGGTGGATCGTTACAACCCTAGTGTTTAGGTTACATTATTGCATACATAGCATTATTTTTTACACTACACTATCTGGAGTACAATTGTAATTTTTTGGGGGGAAGCAAGATTATTTTGCCTTTGTTTAATCAAAATTTTTTTTGAAGCCAAGCATTGGCTTTGGTTTAACCAGAAAATTGAGGACACCATTGTAGCAAAGACAAATTTTTTTTTCAAACGAGTTATCGAGAGCACTTCTTTTTTTAACAATAGATTACATAGATTACAATTTATTGGCAAGAATTACAATATCAGTATCCAAGGGTAAACTGTGCACGTGCGCATGAATGCACGGATGTGCATAGAGAAATATGATTAAAAAGATGGATGGACAGATGGACGGACATCCAGACAGAGACACATATATGCAGTTTGTTCTCACCTCTCGATATCCTGCGCAGAGAGAGTCCTGAAGCTGTCAGCAAGGGGCTGGTCTACATCGGCCGCCACCTGCTCGTACTGGTAATGCTGCATAC
The DNA here is from genome assembly GCF_000485595.1 of Priapulus caudatus. Taxonomy (NCBI): domain Eukaryota; kingdom Metazoa; phylum Priapulida; class Priapulimorpha; order Priapulimorphida; family Priapulidae; genus Priapulus; species Priapulus caudatus. The sequence goes on along the minus strand of NW_014578021.1, from coordinate 26,973 downwards.
GCTCAAACAGACGCGTCAGGTTCTTCTTGCGTCGACGCAGCTGCGACCACTGCGCAACCATGGCAACAGAAGCAGTGTTATCAACACTGTACTACACGGTATTACTGTACTACCAGTGTGAAGCTGGGTTTACACTACAGACTTTGTGTTGTCAAATTGGCGAGTTGAACCAATTTCGCAATTCGGCAACACCAAGTGGGTGAAAATAGAACATGTTCTAATCTCTCAACTAGTTGCTATCGATCGGTTGGTCCCGCAACTTTTGCGTTTACACTGCCGATTGTCGGTTGTATAGCAGCAAAATTGGTCCAATTCGCTAATTTGACAACATAAAGTCTATGTCTATAGACAACACTTTACTACGATTAGTGCAAGACTATTCAGGGTTGGTACATTAGCGATTAATGTACTTGCAGCACTCTGGGTTAAAATTTCTTTAATAAATTGTTATATATTCAGCATAAACATTATCACTGAAAACTGTGGGTACGATATACAAGTGCTCATTTTCTAGGACTTGCTAGGAGTCACTAAATATAAAAATTGACTATTTTCCATAACTTTCCAGACCTGAAAAATGTCATTTTAACATTCATAGACGTTCAAAGTCCCATATAAACTCTGGCCATTAGTGCAATCCCTCCAATACTGCAGTACCATTAGTGTGCCTCTAATACTCAGCATTATTCTGCCCATGTAATATTGCCATTTTGATACCAGCAGTGCCCCGCCCACAGTGCAACAGTAGTACAGGTAGCTACCTTTTCATCCCAGTGGTAGACTTTCCACAGATCATTAATGTTTAGGTCAGGCTCCACATATTCTTTCCTGTAGAAGGCGATGAACGGAACCTCAAACTGCTGGTTTCGCATGAAGTTGAGCGCCTCTCGGATTTTCCCGATCGCAGTCGGTCCCTTTGTGTTTGTGTAACTCAGGCCTTCTACCTGATCGTACATGTCCTGCAAACGTAGTAACGAGAAAACCAGTTTAATTTTTAAATTGAATCAGATCTGCATCAGTTCCCCATTTGATCACATAGTGTAAACTAACTAGCTGTAGGGTTAGGAAGTTGAAGTCTCACTCACTAGTTAGTCCTAGTGCATAACCCCTACACCCTAGTCGACCTCTTGGCCGATACTGCCAAAAGGGTTTAACGCGCTCAGTTGTTCTTTTACACCCCCATTACTGGAGACGGGCCTACCATTTTAAATAGTCAACCGAGCTCAGACGGATTCACCAGGTGCAGGGGTTCTTTTCTAAAATTATATTGTGGACAGAACAGTACTGAGGACAAACCTGTATAGAGATGGGTGGAGTGCAGAAAGCATGCTTATAAATCCAGTCAGCCTCCTCTTCAAGTTCTCTCTCTTCCGTTGGCTTAACATGAATGGATCGCAACTGAAATGCCAGATTTTACAAAAGAAAGATTATAACCACTGTCCCGACTTTCGAATCTGTACGTCGAGCCGTTTAGATTTGTGCCCAACTGTTGACGGACGCACGCACAAACGCACGCACGCTCATGCGATTCTACAAGCTGCATCTGACTATGTCAGATGAGCTAAAAACATGCCTCAAGCCAACTGAGTAACGCCACTGATTTCCCCGGGCAACGCCGGGTATCCCGCTAGTCACTGATAAAACGCAGACACAAATGATGTGCTTAATTTTCAGAACCGTCCAGGACCAACTGTAACAATAGCATTTTTCCAATTTTTTGCAAACCTCAAAAAATGTTATTTTAAAATTCCAAGACTTTCCAGGTTTTTCATGAAGCTCATGAACCCAACGTTAGTGAAATACATACCATGGACATCTTTAGGAACTGATCACCCTTTAGATCCTTCACTGGCTTGTTCTTGATATACTTCAGCGAGTAGAGCATATGATTTTCATCAATTTCCTGCGTAAACGTAAAAAAACCTTTTGGAAACCTGACATTCGGTGACATGGCACTGGTACATCACACACACACCACAGGCTGAAAAAATCTTTCCACTTTCCCGTTCACGTATCCTTTGGCAAACTTCGTTACCTAATTGCTGAAAGCCTTAGGAGTACTTAGTTTAACTCCACTCTCACTATCGTTTCTCAAATTTTGTTTATGTCTCAGGTTTTGTCATCCTCCTGCAGTGTGGACGCGCCTGTGTACATACAACTTTTAAACTAAAGCTAAAGAAAATTACCCCTCTTCTGGTTAGCATTAACAGACACTTGCTTTACCTTCTTTCCCTTCTTCGTGGGTGCAATATGGATCTTGGCTCGTTCGTAGTATGTCTGCCTCACGCATTGTCGGACTAGAGGTTCGCGAGAGATCTGCGTCGCAACCATGTGCTGAGAACCTTTAATGACATCCTCCGCCGTCGAAAACTGACTGTAACAATAACAACACACGTCAGGTGACACGGGGCATGTGCACACAGACGAGACACAAGCCAACACGCAGCACAGTCGCGTGCAGACATGTCAACTTGCTCAGGTACTCGATGATTAAAGGGAAATATATCTGCATCAGAGACAGGCACGCGTACAAGTCCGTGCATACATACACGCATGTATACACAGCTGCCTAGATACTCAAAAGTTACTTTCTGCGAGAATTCGATGAGCGGGTCTTGAATGCGGCGTGCCAGTGAGATCGCCTGCCGCAGCAGTGGTGGGTAGTCGCGAAAACTTTGCTGCAGACAAAACATGACGAAATATTTCTTGCTCGCATTTTCAACCACACCAAGTTTTTGATATCACTGCAACTTCAACTTAACTTCAGTCTCACTATAGGGCAAGGAATCTTAACCTGTGATCCTTTGGGGCCCGTGCGTGGATGGGCTTCAGGGGGTCCGTGAACCAGGCGCATGCAAAATTTTGTGTTCATGTGCATTTTTTCTGGGGAGGGGTCCATAGCTTTTACCAGATTCTCAAAGGAGTGCATGAATCGCAAAATGTTAAGAACCACTGCTATAAGGTAACTCTCTAGCACTGTGAAAGTAGATAGTAGATAGGAGATAGTGTGGCAACGTGTAGCAGAGCAGGGAATATATATGGGAGAAAACCTACGTCTGCCCTCTTCGTCGTCGAGTAGACTTCCGATAGCTCGTTGTCGACGAGTTCCACCGAGATGGGCGCCATCTGGTTGTCGCTCTCCAGGTCGGTGACCAACTCCTGCACATCCTGCTGGATCATCGCAGCATCCCGACAGTCTGTTCCCACGACGACCACGTGCGGCTTCTTCGACGTGATGAAGCGCTTCAGTGACCGAAGGTCCGTCTCCTGGAGACGCAAGACGAAGCATCAACATCAGCATGAACACGAGTACGAGCAGCAGGGAAAAAAATTGTGGGTAAAAAAAAATTTCGGGGGCTACTTTTCAAGCTCGCGTGCATGAAAATAGGACTCTAAAATTTGGTTTGCATTGAACTCTATGCAAATTTCCGGGGGCTCTTTTTGACATTTCCGGGGCTCTTTTTGGCATTTCGGGGGCTAAATCGCCCCGAGCCCCCGTGTATTTTTTTCACTGACGAGCAGTGTGACACCAGTGTCACAGTTTCACACAAAAATCCGAGTGACACACTCGGACATTGGCTCTCAACCTCTTTTGACTCTGACCAGGACGTTTGCTACAGGGAGAACTTGGTTGCATTTTGATCCCGAATAAATTCGGGTATACACGTCATTATTTTTGTTTTTATATTATGGTTATTTTTGCTCGATTACTTAATTTAATGAAGTAAAATAGATGAAACAATAATGGCCGCAATATATCAATGCAGGCTGGTCTTATCTTCATTATATATATATATTAGTCATTAATTATTTATATAGTAATTAAAAATTATCTTTATGATTATAATACAGATAGTCATTAAATAAACGCATTAATAACATGTATCCACACAAACAACAAACAAAAGAAGTACCTTAAGGGTTTTATCCGATTCATGGTACGAGTTCTTGCGCTTATTCAGATGGCACAGCCGCAGAAAGTCCTGCATGTTGCCCTCACCATCCACAAATGCTGCGAATGCTGCCATGTCACTGTAAACATACGAATATTGCTATAGCTGTCCGTTTTCACTCCACTAACAGCTTCTCAACATCCTACAGCCATGGGTCTACCACGTCTACCCTCTACTGGCAAGTTGCACTGATGCCTTCTTTTCTTAGCTGTTCTGACCAACAATTTTCATTACTGAAAGAATTAAACCTATACACGATATTCTAGAACCAAACATGAATAAATCAAAATGCAAATCATCCGAAATCTACATTTACTCTGCTAAGCTGCCACATACTCTCATATGATCACCTTTAGCTATCAACCCCCAATAGTGGGGCAGATATGTAAAAGAATTGTGGGGTTTCTGGTAAAAGCACCAAAATTGGCACATATGATGTTAAAGGTGGGTATACTAAATGATTTCAAATATAGTGTACAGCTGAATTTTTAAATTTAAATTTTTTTACATGTGATACTACTCTTACTGAGCCCCCTTTCCCCTCCACACATAAGCATATGCACCACTCCGGGGGCGCGCACGTACAGTTCGGGGACGAATGCGATCGAGATGACCCTGAGACCGTGCGAGGGGTCGTAGTCCTCATCATCGTAGTCCTCCAGCTGCTGCTCAGCCTGGTACGGCGCTATCTTCAACCAGTTGTACAGCTTACGACTCGATGCCTGCAAGAACGCAAGAATGCAAACGCCATCGCCCACCATCGCACACATATCAGCTCTGCCTTATTTGACGCAGCTTTGTCCTAATATGTCTCGGCTCTGCCTAACATGTCTCAGCTCTCCCTAATGTCTCTTGGCTCTGTCTACACGAGGAAATGCGCGGTCCAAGAAATCCGGTATTTCTCAAGCACGGCAAATTATTCGGGGTCTAGGAAGCCTCGTATTTACATGAAATACCGGATCTGTTTAGATACCGTATTTCTTGGGCTCTTATTTTGCCTCGTGTGAACGCTAAATACCGGATTTCTTGCTACGTGTGAACGCGGCTTATGTCACGAAAGTAATGTGACATGAATTCACAGGTAGCTAGTTTGTCGCATCTGTCGTGCGTGTATGAATAACGAGAGTTACCTGGAATCGCTCGGGCACATCACTTGTTCTGATCGTGTTATCGACCTCGGTGAAATGGCTTCGCTCCAGCTCACTCGGCTCGTAAACATCGAAGATGCTCTTTTTCGCCTTCTTCTTGCTAGGCTTCTTCTTCGTCCGCGTAGCTTCCTCTCCTTCCTCCACTTCTTCGTCCTCGTACTGACGCCGAGACAAAATACAGATATTGATACCTGCTCTGTTTACGCGGCATGTTTACATCATGACAAAAACACTACCTTCCGTAAGTTCCGCTAGCATTTTTAAGTCGCAATTTGTTTCACACGGTAACTGAAGTAAATATGGTATTTGGAACGAAAATCCCCAAAAGTAATAAAAGCAACAATCAACTGTTTCCAGATAACTACACAATGTTGGAGAAGAATGTGTGGAGTGCGGTATCTGCAAGCAAACCTCACCAGTCTTCACACAACATCCACCGTCAAACACTATTCAACAGTCACCATATACTTCATTAACTATTGCGTAAACGTATTAATATTCTACCCATATTAATGTGTTTCATTTTACACCACCGAGCTGACGGTAACATCTACTCGTCGGCATGGCGACAAGGCAGCTACTTACATCCAATTCTGCCTCCTCATACTCCTCGTATCCGTCATCACCGTATTGATCGAACTCAGTCATATCGAAGTCGACCCCGAAAATGTCTTGTGCTTCCTGTAACGCACTGCATCCCCACGACACAGGCAGAAGAAATATGTAACACATTAGCACAAGTGTACACATGGTGAAAAATTAACTTTTAATATATACTTAATTTGCGCAGTGTTACGATAATTATTCGTCATTTTATAGCCCATGAGCCATTCTGGGTAGCTCAGAGGGGTTGACAGTGACTAACCTTTATTATAATCCAATTATAAACATATATATACATATTACAATCATTGTTTGTGCTCATTTAAAGCAGTGTTTAATAGTATATGTTTATCAGGCACGAATTTTCATGTTTAAATGTGAAGTTAGTAACAGGTATGCTCGTAGTTTTCATTTCTTGTTAAAGCTGAAGTGACAGTAGTCTATCATACTTGATGCTGCTTCATTCTCCTAGTCTTACCGTAACTCCAATAACCTTGGACTACTACACTACCACCATTCACACGTGTTTTCGCAATTGTCTCTATGATTGCGCCATTGCGAAAACGTATGAAAAGGGAATCACTGCATGGAGTGCCAAAAAGGCCAATCACTACACTGAAATTCTAGAACATCTACATCTAAAACATTCTAGAACCTAATGAGGTGACGTGACGACAGGACAGACGTAGCATACAGAGGGTCGGTGACTTACGCATCGGCATGTCTGTAGCGTTTCTTCTTAGTCTTCTCCTTCGAGATTGGCTCACCCTCATCATCCACGATAAAGTCGTCCACATCTCAAAAAATGCGAGCAACCAATCATCATCACACACACACACCCAGAAGAAACATCCAGACATACATGCAAAGTGACAAAGGTGCAGAAGATTCTGACCAAACTAACACTGAGCGGTTAAGATTTGTGCCGTAACTATTGACGCACAGACGGACATTCATGCGATTCTACAAGCTGCATCTGACTTCGTCAGCTGAGCTAAAAATGTGCGCCATACAAACAATAATTAACGCATCAGTTGTACTGCCATACACTAGACACAGTGACATGCAGACGTAGATCATACCTTGATGATGCCATCTTTCGCCTCTTGCAGCAGCTTCCATTTTAGCTCTTTCGCAAAGAATGGATACAGCATGGTATTGAGAGTCCTCTGTAGTGTCTGCTCTCTGAGCTGGTTCCACTCCTGCACTGTGTGACTAAACTCATCCTACGACAAGCCAATCATCGATTATGATTACTAGAATTGTTAATAATTTAAATGACAAGCATTTCGTTAAACAGTGAATCACGATGAAATCACGGGTTATTTAAATTACGTGCAAACAGTTATCACTAGATTGAACTGATTTTTTTAACAGACTACACTAATAATGGGGTACTGCTGCTGTGCTCTTGAATAAGGCATTGAAAAATACCTTATAGAAACACAGAGAAGAGAACTCTTAAGGGATACCTCAAGACCCTTAGAGATACCCTTAAGAGACCCTTTAAGAGATACCTTATAGGAACACCTTGAGGATAGAAACACAGTTGCAAATGGCCTATGGTCCATGATTAGCCCCAAGGGTTTAAAAACACCACAAATACAATAAGATATACATTAAACACAGCAAGATACTAGTACGGAAATCAGATCATGAAGCGGCACTTACACGATAATACAGCTGCTTGATTTCTTCATAGTATGACTGGTGACCTTCATATGACCCAAGGTCGATTCCCATTGTAATCTTAATCAGACCATCATCCTCTGCCTGCAAGGTAAGTGCAACATAATACTAAATATCCACTATCAGTCAGCGTCATAACCAACCAACACATGCAAGGATGATATACACAATTATGCATTATTTATTCGATACGTGAGATAATGCATCTGAGACATGATGGAAATATTAGCAGTAACTGTAATTTTACGTAACTCCACATGATGACCCTCATGTTAATCTCTCCTGCAACTCACCCGATTCTTCCTCTCCTTCTTCATCATCCCCAACCTCTTCTGGAACTGACTCAGGCCGCCGGGGCTCCTGGAAATTCCAAGCATGGGAATTATTACAAAATTATTTTTAATGTTCACTACCACCACACAGCTAGTTTGGAAATGACTGGCAGTGAGTGCAAACCCATTCCAACTCGACAACATTACCGTATCTTTCAATGTAGTCGCAAATTCTTTATTTATTCGCGATTAACTCACACACTCAGCCACAATAGATCAGAAATAGCACGTAGCTACCCTCCCCAGTGCATCTCGCAAGGAAGAAAGTCTCAATGTTCTGAAAGACCTTTTCATTTACAGCCACCCATCATTTTCACGAGTTATTGATGTCTGTTGTGGAATGATACCATGATAATAGATGCATCCACTACTCTATAATCTGGTCTAATGGCAAAGGTTACATTTACATAGCAAACAAAGGTAGGGAAACAGCATGGCTTAGCACTACCCTTCCCTTCACACAACTTCGGCCTTTTGAACCAGAAGCTAATTATCATCATGGTGCCATAGCCAGATTCCCCTACCTTCACTTGCAGAAATATAAAATCACCTTTTTAGTCACCTTTACCATCTGGCATTAAAGAGGGCCGTGAAAAAGAAAGGATTTTATTTAACAAGAGTATATTGTTAGCTGTATGAAAGAGGCATTAGCAACTGCTACCACTCCTTGTTAAAGATATAGTAACTTCTATGAATTAAAGAAAAACGCCCCCATAGAAGCAATATAATAAGAAAGCATGACAGTCTCTCCGACTTCACACGGCAACAATATATGCAGTTCAGGATTCCGCACAAAGTTAGGCACATAAGAACAGGAGATAGACAGTACCTATGAATGTGTGTATGTGTGTGGTGCATGTGCATGTGTGTGCGTGCGCCTGCACGTTTGTGATTGCATTAATGCACATGCCTGTTTGAATGCATCTATGCATACACACATGCCTGTCTGTATCCTTGTGTGCATGTATGTGTATGCAGCCACGTAATCGTATAACCCTCCTCTTAAATAGTAGCTTAGATATTCAGTCTCGATTAAGCAGGAGTTGAGGTAACATTTTGACCATAACGCATCATAAGACAAGGTCACCTGATTGTCAGCGCATGCTTAACCAAAATCTAGTCAGGATTAAACTCATACATGGGTAAGAAAAGAGCCGGTGTGTATAAATCACAGAGACATGCATTTACATGCCATGCAAAGCAGTTAGCCTACAGCAAGGCTAAGATAAGAGCTACTAGAATACTTGGCAGCAGTGTCTATAAGCAGAAATTATCACTAACGATTAACATTGTTGTGGCAATAACACTCACTACTTCATTTCTGCTTAGGTTACACAATTAATGCTAAATCAGCCATCTACAGAAGTTGCATCAATGATTTTATATGAAATGAAATCAACTGAAGCAGCGATCAGGTGTTTTTTTTTGCATTTCACTTAAAAAATCATAGTAACTGGCTGCCCAAGATAGCAGTAAACAGCACACTTTCAGCACTTGCTATGGAATTATGACAGCACACCTACATGCTACTGAGCAAATATCAAACCTTTCTAAATTCTAGGTACAACTTTGCTAGAGGCCCAGAGGCCAAAATTATATTTGGAATTTAAAGCCTCATCAAACAAAATTTACAAAGAATAGTAAATTTTGGTGGGGCTGATGAAAATTTGTTAACAGTTGTCTATAGACTAGTGCGAAAAAATTATATATTATATACTGTGACGCTATGAGACCACAGTAACTCCTACCTAGCAAAGCAAGAAAGATATCTTCGACTCTAATACAATACAAATGCTATACAATATGCTATAAACTACACAATACGACAGCTATGCAATATATGATACAGTACAACACAACAGGGGCCTGTTGTCAGAAACAAAATTTGTCTTAACATTGATCTTAACATTAACTATTTCTCATACACAGTTGACAGAAACATGGTAAAGTAGTAAGTTACTCATATGCAGTGTATAGAGGTCTGGTCTACATTAAAAAGTTAAAGTCAAGGCTAATGTTCAGACTCATTTTGTTTCTGCCCCAAAACTTCTATACGATATACAATATAATACACAATGCAATAGCTGTAGCAACTATTCGTGCAGAACTGACCGCCGTTGACTCGTCGTCGTCCGAGCCCTGGAACAGCTCGTTGGCGATGGCGTCGCGGTCGTCGACCTTCGCAAGGTCATGACCCGCCTCATTGTCGCTGTCGTCGTCATCCGATATCTTGCGCAGACGCCGGAACTTTTTCTGTTTGCGATTCACGAGAAACGAGGTTAATCGTCACATTGTTACGTATTTAGTTCCGATAGCATTCAGGCACGATTGAGTAGTTTATTCCAGTGCATAAAACGTCATGAGATATATACATACAAAATCAAATTTTCAGTTTATGATAACAATCTTCACATAAAGCATAACTACATTTATTCTAAACAAGAGACAATTTAGCCGGACAACTCAATAAAAGAACGGAAGAAACTACTTACACGTTTGACCTTCACACCGAGATTTTCCTCAATTAAGTCATAATCTTCATCTTCGAGTCTGTCATCATCATCATCATCATCCTCATCTTCTTCTTCACCTGCGCAAAAAAGTTTCACATACAGGCATTAGCTAGAGACAATATACTGATATAACACCAATATCAACAAGCAAAATTACATATTTTGTCCCAAGTCCAAAGAAACTGTGGAAATGGAAGTCCCTCACATCTTGAGGCAGTTAATTGTCGCCAGTATTACGTTGTGTATGTTATACTAACCAATAGACTGATTCAAAAGTTTTTCCACAGCTTCAATTTTTTTCTCCCACCTACCATTAATGGCAAGTTGGAAAAGTATGCCTGTAATTACATTCTTTCTAGACAAATGCAGAGAAGAACTTTGCTAAGTAGTTGCTAGGTAGCTGTAGTTTGCTAACTTGCTAAGTACAACTAGTGGATTGAAGGCTCTCACCACTTCCACGCTTCTTCCTCTTTCTGCCTCTATCTGCATTGTCGTCAGAACCGCTGCTGGCAGACTCCTCCTCGACGTCATCATTAATCAGATCCTTCATCTCCTCTCTGAGTAGATCTTCATCTAAAATCCAGGTTACAGCAGTCAAATACAATTGAAAATACAAGCACAATTTCTGCTGTTCAAAAAAATTCTATGAACACGCATATATGGAACACATAGTCATGACGGTAATAATACGGTGTTCGCATAATCTAACATGTCTAGTGCATGAGGTCTGATATCTCCGCTGTCTGCCATATTTTCTCATTATTATACACTCGAAAAAATCATAAAAAGGTACTAATACAGCAATACATACACTTCCGCAAGTTTTCATCACGACAATATCTTACTACTAGGGGATGCAAGAATTACCATCTTCTTCCTCCTCGGAACTGTCTACAACCACGGCCTTGGATTTCTTTTTATGACGAACTTCCTTCACTTGCACTGCGCCGGAGTCCTCGTCCGACTCGGATCCGGACTTCTGGTCATCTTCCCCCGACACCTCCGCCTCGTCTTCCAGGAATCCGGACATGGTTGCAACTTGCAGTGTGGCGGATGGATCACAGTACGAAGCGCACCTCCCAGACTAGCTCAATCCAGCAAGAGTCAGTCGTCTCACTGTGCGGATTGCACCAACATGTAAACACACGGATGACGTTCCAAACTCATCTCTCCATGATCACGATTATTTTCTAGAGATCGAACAGGTTTTGACGATAGTTTGCAGGTTTCTCACCAGGAATTAGATTGAAACTAGATGGCAAAAATTGTCAGGACCCAACATCATAACTAAGTGGGGTCATGACCCCAGGGTCACAACATAAGATGGGTAGGGGTTGCCAGTCTCACATTCCAATCCACTTACCCGAAAATAAAATCACTGGCCTCAGCCTTAATTTTCTATTCTAACATTAAACTTCTTGGAAGGAGAGTGTAGGTTTTAGCAAAAGAAAGCAATTAATATTGTAATTTACTTATTGAAGTAAAGTTACTCCTTGGGGAAAAAGCTAATTATTTGGCTTTCAATATTATGTCCAGATGATACTTCACCACCTAAAATTTGAGGTGATGTATTACATTTACAATGCTCAATCAAGACAAATCCTTAATACTTCGTCAGACCCAAAGTTAGTTGGAGTAGGCGAGGTACGGTACGGCATATTAGATAGTACCAGGGTACGTTCCGGTATACCGGACCGTACCCAGGGTACGTTCCGGCAGTACCCCGGGGGACATAGACCCTCTCAGCAATAGTATCCCAGCTGAGCACATGTACACTCTAGGCCTACTCTCTACTCTAGTTTGGGCACAAGCTCAGCTACGATTAGCTCTAGTACTATAGCCCGCTTACATTAACTGCCGCTGGCCAGCGGCAGTTAATGTAAGCGGACTATAGTATACTACTACTACTAGAGCTAAGTTACTATAGACCGAATAATTCTGTCCCATATAAAAACTTTTTATTATATTATTGGTGAGGTTATTAGGAACAGACGGGGCTCATGAAATTTCAGTGAGATACGGCATGCGCAAAATCATGCACTGCGAATGCGGCCGTTCGCGCTATTGGCGCGGAAAAAAAAGCTACCGTTTCCTATCTACCATGGCTTGAACCATTGCTACTGAAATATGTGTATACAATTCATTTCTAATCGTTATTCACTTTCTTAAGAATTGTTTTCAGAAACCCGCCTTCATCTTAAACTGTATATTAAATTACAGTCGCCATTTAACAACAATACAGACAATCAGAGCGCGAGTCTATCGAGGCCTCTGCAGATGCCACACGATATCAAGCGAGAACCTAGGGGGGTATTGTTAAGCCTCGCTCTGAATGGCTTCCTTGAGTTGTTTGTTCACAATGGTGCGAAACGTAAATTAATAACAAGTTAATGAAGTGGGGTGTCTGAAAAACAATCTTCATTAGAGTGATACACGATTGCACCAGTACACATGATATACCACATATCAGTAGCAGGTAAAGCATGTGAAGAAAAGGGAACGCGTGAGGATATTTTCGCACGCGCATGCATTGCAATGCGAGTCTCAACGAAATTTTCAATGCAGCACCGTCTCTGTACCAATAAACCCTCACAAAAAATATAAAAGGTATTATATGGGACAGAATTTATATCGGCTAAGTTACTAGAGCTCACGAATAGGTTAGTTTTGCGCTGATAGGGTCTATGTCCCCCAGGGTAACTGCCGGAACGTACGCCTGGTTACCGATCGGCATATACCGGAACGTACCCTGGATACTAAATACGGCGCAAATCCACCTTTAGGCACTTAGGTATCACGAAGTGATTCACAGTATTTGTGGTATCATCAACTGAATGCACAGACTTTCCGTATATAAGGAATGATGCAAAAACCCTTAAAGTCATACAAGTATAACCTTAGGCTTATGTATTACGAAGTATAGTTAAGGTTAGGGTTAGGGCTAGGGTTTAAGTTTAGGTTTTTGCATCATTCCTTGATATACGGAAGTACTGTGCTGCAGTTGATGATACCACAGCAATCTGTGTCATCATTTGTGTACCTAAGCAGCCGTCAACAAGTGGAATTGTGACCCTAAATAACTACTTACTAATATGACGGACCGTAACCTCGCCTACTCCATAAGCGAGTCTAGGGGGGGTCGCCTAGCCTACTCCCTAACCACTAACATATACAGCTAGATTGTTACCAGCGCGTACGTTCCGGATATATTCCGCGGACAATACAGGGTACGTTCCGGTATACCGGACCATAACAGGGTACGTTCGGGCAGTACCCTGGCCGGGGACTTAGTAGCACGACCAGCTGTGGCCCGAACGATTGTCATAATACAGACGACACCTTCAATAACAAAAAACACTATCACCTCTGCAGATCTAGATGAATAAACATCATCGTATAATATCCCAAATAAAATATGTCTATGACCACCTATTTGACTTCGCCTTGTTTGAAATATGAACAGTATAACAGGCATAAGGCCATGATTATGACAAAGATTGACGAATGCTACAAGTCAAACTGAGAATTATATAGATTAGGATATAAAATAAGTACATTATTACCTATATTAGTCAAAACGACGTATATAGTTCTGCTCCAGCAATATCACGTAGAATATTACTAGAAATGTCTAATTGAAATCCGTTTAAATCGTGGTAATCTGGCGCCAACACTAAATTGGTTGCCAAGGAAAAATTGCTCGAATTCGGTTACAACGTGACATGTTGCTACGGGTGTTTAGCAGAGAATTGTATTGTCCCGCGGATGCTTATATACGACTATATGAGCTGTAGAGAAGTATCTCTGGGCTGTATCTCGGTATTGAGGCACAAGTAAATAAATCCGTGGTGCTTAGATGAACGGGTTACCACATGTCTTTCAAGTTTTCAGACACAGGTGTCATATCGTTTGACCCAATATACGTAAGTACGCGTAGTTGCCATTCTGCTTTCATGTGTTAGTTGTGGCCGTGGTTAGTCCGGGGCGCGATCCTCCCATAGCGTTGGCCCCAACACAGCCTCGTTTCTATTATCACGAGCGTCCGTGCTTGCGTTACGTGAGATTGCCACGTTCATTAATTACAATCAAGGAGGTATGTTAGATACGTTACGGTACTGTTACTATCGCTGAGCATTGCGTACGGGATGCGGCCGAGGCGAATTGGGCATGGTCGTGCGTTTGTGCTGGCATGCGTGCGAAAAGTGTCGGTGGACGCTATGAAATCTGTTATCACACCCGCGTTCGAAGTATGCGGGTTTCGAAACTGTAAAACAGGAAGTCAGTCAACTGATTTTCGTGCGACTGACGCGATTCAATTAGACATTCTAGTAACAGCAGCTGATATTGGACAAACTAAGTGACGCGTTTGGCCTATAATCTCGTAATGTCTACTTATTAATACACAAGGTGCCAGTTACTCTAGCATTGTTAAAATTGACATAATCGATGGGCTATTATGCCTGTTAATCACAGTTGTCCTGCTTCTAGGGCTAGAATGTATCTCTTAATTCACGGTATAATCTGCTAATTCTCACAAAGCATATCAACTTTCCAATCGGCTTTTACCCGCCATGTTTAGCGAGGCGCTCAGCGGAAACCAAAAAAGACTCCGCTAGAGAAGAATACTGACAGAATAGTACAAAAGCTGCGACAATGGCTCCACGGCGAAATTACACACCAAGAGCAAGTTGAAACGATGTTCACAAATGGTCTGGGCCATTTGAAAACCTTAGATGGGAATTGTTCTGCGGATGTAGGGGTTGGTTCATGAGGACCGCAGATCGGTTTAATTTTCCTTTGTTCGATCCCATTACGGTTTAAGTCACAGTCGAATGATAGGCAAACATCGGCGCGCGAATTGCATAAATTTGTTGAATTCGTTCGTCAAAAAAGTCGCTGTAACACCGTACGTACCAGCGCATCTAGCTGCACTGATGGTTACAAGAAGGTGGACGTATATACTGATTCATTTGGTAAATATCACATTTGTTGTAGTGTTCTTTGGCGTATCTTGCATAGGCAATAGGTGAGCTTGCTACGTTAGGACTGGATTGCCGTGGCCGCCAGAGTATTTGCCGGCAGTCAGTTGGGCTAAGAGCTAGACACTACGTG
This sequence comes from Priapulus caudatus, assembly GCF_000485595.1. Taxonomy (NCBI): domain Eukaryota; kingdom Metazoa; phylum Priapulida; class Priapulimorpha; order Priapulimorphida; family Priapulidae; genus Priapulus; species Priapulus caudatus. Next base: position 11,623 of record NW_014578021.1, on the reverse strand, counting down.
TTTGCTGCAAGCCACTTGAAGTATCTAACCTAGCAATACCGATTTCTTGGAGCTAGGGGACATAGGATGATACTTTCGATAGACCCTATCACTATCAGCTAATCCTCATAGGGTCTATGTCCCCGGGTACGGTGCCGGAACGTTACGCGCTGGTCACTATTGATATGGTTAGGCGGGTTGAGGAATTAGGGGTAGGATTAGGGTTCAGGGTTGGTTAGAGAGTAGGGGGTTAGGCGGACTCCCTAGACTCGTTAGTGAGTAGACGAGGTACGTTCTGGCATATTAGATAGTACCAGGGTACGTCCGCGGATATTACGCGACCGTACCACGGGTAACGTTCCGGCAGTACCCCGGGGGACATAGACCCTCTCAGCATCAGTAGGCCTATCACTATCAGCCCTTACTCCTTAGTTTTAGACTTTTAATGAACGGCTTTGGATAGGGATGGAGTGATGATGCAGTATAAAGTAGAGTTTTATGTTACTTTGTCTAAGGCAGACATAGTAATTGAACAATATTTTAATCCTTCTATACCTTTTTGTTTAATTACTTAAATAATGTGAAATAACGGCCAGAACAATCATTTGTTGATAGAAATTCGAAGATGGCCGCACAGACATGCGTCACAGGAAGAATGTCACGTGACCAGTTTCGTATTGAATAGCATCGTAGAATATAGTATTGGGTATCGTCTTTGTTTGTGTTCGTCATAGAGTTATATATTAGACCCCTATATATATTATTATATAATATATAATAATATAATAATATATTAATATATTATATATATATATATTATATAGATATAATATATATATATTATTATATATATATAATATATTTATTATATATATATATATATATAATATATATATTATATATTATATATATATATATTATATAATATATATAATATATAATAATATAATATAATATAATATATATTAATATAATATATATATATATAATATATATATAATAAATATATATAAGATATATATATATATATTAGACCCCTAAATATATTATATATTTATACAACTCTATGTGTTCGTCTCAGATACCAGGGCAGAATACCATAATAGAAATACCAGAGAATATAAATCAAGATTTATTTATATGCTCTGGAAATACACTCTAGAATAGCTATAGAATACTGAATAGCTTTAGTTAGCTTTATATATATATTATGTTCCACGTCGTATTTCTTCTTACTCTTTCTCATGATCGATCAGGAGTAAATAATAAAAATTTGTATCGATTCAATCCTGATTTCATATATTTTATATATAATTATTAGGTGTTTTTAATAAAATGGTCCTGTGTGAATGTACTCCATTGTAACATATGTGGCAACGTTAATCATTGCTATAAATGTAAAATTACAGCGTAAGGTCTAGAGTAGGAAGTGGAGGAGGAGGAGGTAGCAGTACGACGATAGTGGGTGCCTCCGTGGCCCAGTGGTAGGCGTCATGCACTGTCCACTGAATGCTGCGAGTTTAAACCCCGGCAGGGGCAGTGAATTTTCTCAAGGTGTAAAAACCTGGCTCTCAACATTGGAGACTGTGAATCTCCCGTGGCTCGGATGACCACGTAAAATGGCGGTCCCGTCTCCATAAATCTGAGCCAATGGGGACGTAAAAGAACCACTGAGGGCGCCATTCTCATAAGTAACCACTTTCAGTGTCATTCGGCTAAAGGCTAACTACCTGGCTTTACACCAAGCTAGGTCACACCTCATAGCTATAGCTATAGCCCTGGACGTTAATTCCTTACAGAATGTCCCTGCGTTATTATCCACGTAATCGTGGGCTACGCAGTAAGCGATCCAGATTCCCGCGGCAACGAGGATGCGAATGAACGCGCCGTCACGGATGCTGCAGAGGTCTGCCAGTCGTCGCGGCGATCACAGCCTCTCTACCGTAATTCAATTGTTGTCTTAATTGTAATTATCCCTTAATTAGAGTATATCATGGAGGTATTCATGCAGGTCTGTTAGTATCTTGTATCTTGTATCTGGTTCCCTCTCTTGTATTTCACAAGGCACCCGAATCAACGAGTGCGGGGTTCATCTAGAAAACAAAGGGATAAAGCGTCGCCTCTATTCTCTACATGTTAGTGTCACGGATCGCCAGAATTTTCCGTACATAATCTAATTCTGGTTTTAATAGTCCATGGTTACCCTTTCAGTTTATCTATTTTCTTGTCCCTCCTTATATTTTTTATAACTATCACAATTATATAAATGTTCCATATCTTCTTTCATACTCGTTATTACATCTATTACACTTATCATCGCTAAAAATTATTTTAAAGTATCCTTTTAGGTCAATCATGCAGTTTGTCATTTAAATGCAAAACACGAATCGTTAAATGATAACTTTCATATATTCCTTCAATCCGTATGTTTTCAATGTTTATCATGTTCATTTTTGTTTGCTCTAGTTTTCAATTGTCTCTTTTAATTACTCGTTTAGTATAGAATCTTTGACTTTTTTTCCAGCGCTCTTTTTGGCTTTAATTTTATGGCTGTAATGATATTTCTAGTTCGTATTCATCTAGTATTATTTGGATTTCATTTCCCCAGTTTCTTCCTTCCTTTTTGATCTGCTGTATAAAAACTTTCTTCATTAATCTATTGTTTTCCAACTTAATTATATATTGAAGTAGCATAAGTTTTTTGTATGCTATTTTATCAGTTATTGGTAAAATTCCCAACTCTATCCTTAATGCTTCCAATGGTGTTTTACTATGGGCTTTTGTTATTTTACGTATACATTCATTTTGAAAGCCCTCTAACATTTTAAATTCTTCCTTAGTTATGTTGGTCCACGTTTCACTGTTGTTCAGGAAAGGAGGTATTACTGTACATTCATATAATTTGACTCTTGCTTCTATGGTATGGTTACCATAATTTTGCTCCTCCGTCCCTGAAACTATTTCTCTCATCATGAATCTACATTTATCGGATCGTGCCTTTATCATGTCCTTAAACCCCCCTTTGTCATTAAATAGATCGCCTAGATATGTATATTTAGTGCATTTTTTGATTACCTGATTTCCTAATAATATATCTTTCTCTATCCTTTCTTTATTTGAGAATTTCATGACCATTGTGTTTGTTTTGTTTAAATTAAATTAAATTCTAATCTTTTTGATTGTGCTAATCTGTGACATGAGTGAGCGATTTTTGTAATTGTTATATGATCTCCTATTCCTAAAATATCATCCATATATAGTAAAGGTCCGATTTCTATTGTGTCACTATACATGTATTTCACATTATTTAGGAAATTTAAACAGTCCAAAGTCATGCAGCATAGGACTGGTCCTAATATAGTTCCTTGTTTAACTATTTCTTTTGTTATGAAATTATCCGTTTTTCCTACTGGTGTTTCTAAATTGATTATTGCTTTTTCGTTCATTTAAAAAATTAAATTGTTAGTGGTTTCCATGAAGGTCTAACATTAAAGTTTCTCATACGTTTCTGCTTACATTTAGGATTACGATTTACTTATTACCAGTTTGATCGTATAAGAACGGACGAAGAATATTATCTTGGCAGTCAACGGTGACCGACGTCACAGCGCCATTTGCCCATACATTAGCATAGCTGGAAATCGTAGCACGATGCTGCGAGTGCAGTAAAGCATGTGAATCAGATTTTAACATGCACACGTGCTGTCAGCCTGCCCGGCTCCAGTTTAAAATTACAAGACCGACCGAAGAATATTATCTTGGCAGTCAACGGCGACCGACGTTGCAGCGCCATTTGCCCATACATTAGCATAGCTGGGAATCGTGGTGCGATGCTGCGAGCTAAGTGAAGCATGTAGATCAGATTTGACCATGCACACGTGCTGTCAGCCTGCCCAGCTCCAGTTTGAACGTATAATTAAGAACGGTCGAAGAACATTATCTTGGCAGACAACGGCGACCGACGTTGCAGCGTCATTGGTCCATACATTAGCATAGCTGGGAATCGTGACGCGATGCTGCGAGAAAAGTGAAGCATGTAGATCAGATTTTACTATGCACACGAGATATTACTATCTACGAGATATTTATTTTTTGCGGAGGAACGACAACCGGCACCTCGCTGTCTGCCATTTTTGACACGGGAATATGACAAAAGGTGGCGCCAGTATGCAGTGATCAGATCCGCAAATGATATTCGCACCGCGGTGCGAATAAGGACACATTTGCTGCTATTCGCACCGCGGCGATGCGAACAAGGACACGTTTGCTGCTATTCGCACCGGGCCATTTGCTGCATTCGGCATGTTTAGATTAAATTGACGCAGATTATTGCAGTTAGAACATAGAAGGCCAAGCCATGACATGAGTTTATCTCAATGTATGGTTCATAAGATACAGATATATCGTCATATTCAAGAGTGTAATTTACAGAAGGGTCATTATTAGCCTTATTTACAATTATCTACGAGAGAGAAGACCAAGAGCTGCCGGTCTGGAATGCTTTAGGAACAAAACGAAAACGCATTTGAGACGAAAACTCCGTAGAAACCGGGACATATGTCAGATAACAGTTTACGGTGTCCTGTCACCTGTGTTGAGAAAGATTCAGAGATTCGCGAGTCAATGCAGCCAGATGGTCATTTGTGAGCTGCTGCTAGAAGGCCAAACTCGGAACGCAAGTGTTTCTAAAGATTAAAATATTTTAGTAAAATATACGCTGAATAGAAAGCGCGCACATCATTCCGAAATCCGCACATGAAATTTCGTCGATCATGGTGAATTTTCATTAATAGCTCGCGACTGCGGTAAAGTATATACTTTTAAAATGGAGAATATTTGACGCTACCGTTGGCAAAAAGTTAATCCTATCACTTCAATGATAATAAGAATTACCCGGCTGACGGTAACTCTATAAAATGTATGATCAAATAGATGGAATGTCTGCTCCACTACGATAAATAGTCGACACACACAGCACACACAACACACACAACAACACACACACACACACACACACACACACACACACCACGCAGCGACCAACATACCGACACAACACACCAACACCACAGCACACACACACACACCAAACACACACAACACCACACACACACACCACACAAAACACAACACACACAACCACACACCACACACACACACAAGTGGGCGCCGGATGCTGCGGAGCGAAGTAGAAGCATGTACGATCAGATTTTACATGCACACGTTGACTGTCAGCCCTGACCGCGGCTCCACTTTGGAACGTATAATTACGGCCGAAGAATATTATCTTGGCAGTCAACGGCGACCGAGGTTGCAGCGCATTTGCCTTACATTAGCATAGTTGGGAATCGTGGCGCGAAATGCTACGAGCGAAGCTAAAGCGGAGTAGACATCAAGATTTTTTTACCATGCACACGCGCTGTCAGCCTCGCCCGGCCTACAGTTTGAACGTATAGACGGACCCGAAGAATATATCTTTGGCTAGTCAAACGCGACCGACGGTTGCCAGCGTCATTGGTCCATCATTAGGCTAGCTGAGATCGTTGCGCGATGGCTGCGAGCAAAGTGAGCATGTAGAGAGATTTGTACTATGCACACGAGCTATTACTATCTACGAAGATCATATTAAATTTTTTTACGAGGAGACGAAACCGGCACTTGCTGTCTGGCCATTTTTGACTCGGATGTTGACAAATAGGTGGGCGGCCAGCTGTGCATGATCAGATCCCGATAGGAATCACCAGCAGGTGGCGAATAAGGAACACATTTAGTGGCTATTCGCACCGCGGGGTGCGAACAAGCGACACGTTTGCTTGCTATTCGCCACCGCGGCACATTTGGCTTGCTTTACGCATGCTTAGAGTTATGACGCAATTATTGTAGTAGAACATAGAAGGCAAGACATGACATGAGTTTCCTACAATGTAATGTTACATAAGTACCAATAATGTAATATCAAGAGTGGTTTTAAGAATTCTTATAACGCTCTTGGTAAATATATATATTCTAAATCTTGAGATATACTATATATACATATATTAGGTTAACCCAGGTTTATTTCAAGTTGGGCTCTTCCAGCGTTCAACAACTATTAACGCACAAAATTTGTTTGACCAAATATGTTGGGTTGTGTGGTCGAAACCTTGTAGAGAAGGAGAGGGCGTAACGTAATCAATTGAGCAGGGGATTTGGAGTAGGAGAATGTCTAATTTACAATTATCGCCGGAAGAGGGACAAACAAGACGTCGGGTCTGAAGCTTAGACACAAGACCGACGAACTGCATTTTGGACGGTCCCTAGAACCGACATATGGCTAATAAACCAGTTACGGTGTCTGTCGAACCTGTGTTGAGAAGGGATTTAGGGATTCGCGGAGTAAATCGCAACGGGCCAGATTGGTGGACTTTGTGAGCTTTTGACTTGGGCTAGAAGGCCAAACTCAAACGCCAATGATTTTAAACGTAACAATATTTTAGATAAAATTACGCTGGAATAGAAAGCGGGACAGCATCAGTACCGAAAGTCCGCACATGAATTTTTACGCATTCATGTGGAAGATGATTCATTAAATAGCCTCCGGACATGCGGTTAAAGATATAATTTTAAAAGTGAGACGGAAAAAAGTTGCCGCTACAGCTTGGCATAGGAAAGTGTAAATCTCATCACTTATCAATGATAATCACAGGATTACCCGCGCCTAGCACGTAACCTATATGGAACCAGTTGAAAGATCGGAGATCATAGATGGGCGATGTGCCTGCTATCCCTAGGGCATAATAGTCGACCACACACACAGCACACACACCACACACCCCGGCCCCCCGCACACACACACAAAGTGCGACGCGTCTGCGAGCGAAGTGGCAAGCCCGTGGGAGAGTCAGCATCATATCTTCAACGCCATGGACGCGCACACGCTGCTGTCCAGCCATGCACGGCGCATTGCGAAATTTGTTTTCCCACTTGAGTTCGGCGGACCACCTAGATAGTGTTTTGGCTAATAATTGTTTTTATATAGTACTGGTTGGATTATAAGTTAGTGTTAGTAGGTTAGGGGTTCGGTTACGGCGGTACGGCGTTAGGGTTTAGCGATAGTGTGTACTGTTTTTACATTGTTGCTTCGAGGAAGTCGAGTGCGCTGATTGGCTGGGTCGCGGAGACTACAAGTGGAAAAAATGTTTGCCGCCCGGCTCCACTTTGAGGAGGATGTACAACAGGTAAGCCTTCGCAATTGTTTCACTAGTTTCGTATACTAGAAATGACTTTTTTGGGCGATTTTTTTTGCTGAAGAATTCGGCACTAGATTGCAATAATTTGGGCATGTATCACCAAGTTCAGTGCCTGCGTCGGACGTCTAAGAAAGGATTAGAAGTAAAATTGGTTTTGTTGGTGTATTGTGCCATTGCAGCTAGTGGCGTAGCCATGGTCGCGGTCGCAATCTGTTTTTGTGTATGAAATGTAGATCAGACCCTTTATGTAGAAATTCGCATCAATAGAACTGGCAACAGTTTTCACGAGGAGCTATAGAGCGCATGAGATGGCTGTAGTTCATTTTTAACATGAATAAAGTGTAGTGATTGATGGTAAGCGAAGTAGAGAGTGTGAGTATTTTATGGAGATTAACTAATCTGTTCGATGCTTATTCAGGCCTGCCGCCTATGGACGCCCTCTACTGTTGTACCTTATATGTAATCAGAGCATATAAATCAACGTGAGGTTGATTTATATGCTCTGATATAATATCATATATGAATGATATTATGGGTCGTAAAATCCGTCACAACCAATCACAACCCATTTGAACTATGTGTCTGCTTGTGCTGCCATCTATATTCCGCTCAGATCATTCCTGTGTGTCACATGTGTGTTTGTTAGCGGGACTGCTGCGGTCCCGTGCCTGGACACGTGTTATAAGATAGTTGCGGAAAGTTATCTCTGCGGTGGACCTTGTCACGATGGATCACAGGTCGATAGAACACACAGCTGAAAGGATTTATGCATGAAACATTTTTACGTTAATGCGGTATAGACAAAAGTATAACGTCGTCGGGTAAAAATGTGTGCGCGTGCCTGCTTGCGTGCCTTCGTGTCTCTAAGCTCTTGTGTGCTTGGGTGCGTGCGCGCCGGTGTATTATGTGCGTGGGTGCACGCGCAGGTGTACTCTTTTCCTTCCTATCTATGTTGTGCATTTCCTATATTTTATTGTATTAATATTAATAACGATAATAATATATCAATATATATTTATTTATTTATTGATCGTATTTATATTATATTGTATTAACTAATTTTCCATCCATTCCACGTTCTCAACTTTCTGAAAACACTTGAAGCATAGCTTGCTTATCTTGGAATAAAATTTAGTTTATACTCCTTAGGTCCGTATGTGAGGCCATATATTCCTTCAAAAAATGGATGGGTTTCGCCCTTCGGTAGCTTCAATTCAAAGTTCTGCCAAGACATGCTTGTAAGAACAGAAAGAGTTCAACCTTTGCCAGGTTTTCTCCTAGGCATACGCGCCGGCCTGAAATGTAAGCAATATTAGCTGATCTCTCATCATGGTAACCATTTATTTACCAAGAGAAATATGGAATCATTTTGATTTTACTCGTGCATTTAATTACTCGATATTATCTGTTTAATTGTCAGTTAGATACGTACCGATCGAGAAGGGAATTAATGCTGGGTTCTTCACTAAACTGCCATCCTTGTCTATGAACCTTTCTGGGTTAAACCTTTCTGGGTCAGGGAAGTACGCAGGGTCCATCATGATAGCTGTCAAGTTGCCCAACACCCTTGTCCAGGCTGGGATGTTGTAGCCGTTCAACTCGATGCTTCCGTAACACATATGCAGGAATCACAGCGTACAATGTTTCCTAGAAACAGAAAGGAAATTGAGAGGCTGCGTCAAGGCCAAGTCAGTTGTTGCGCTATGTGATGTTTGTATGCGGTTACTTCTGACTCTTTTACCGATGGCCAACGTACGTTCCTAAGTTTTTTCTCATTTTTTTTTTTTCGCTGAAATTCGGCACTAGATTGCAATAATTTGATTATGCACGCAAGTTAGATACCTCGTGGACGTCTAGAAAGCATTAGAAGTAAAATTGGTTTTGTTGTGTATTGTGACCATTCCAGCTAGTGGCGTAGCCATGGTCGCCGCGTCGGCCATTTTTTTGTGTATGAAATGTTAGTCAGACAACTTTGTAGAAATTCGCATCATAGAACTGGCAAAAGTTTCGAGCGGAGCATAGAGATGAATCTGTAGTTATTTGAACATGAATAAAGTGTATTGTTGTGTAAGCGAAGTACAGTGTGAGTATTTTTAATTAATATCTGTTCGATGCTTATTCAGGCCTGCTGCCTATATGGGACGCTATCTACTTGTTGTTCACACCCTTTTAAATGTATAAAACGGCGAAGATATTACCTTCGGCAGTCAACGGCGACTGGACGTTGGCAGCGCCATGGCCCAATAATTAGATTAGCTGTGGAATCGTGGCGCGATGGCTGCGAGCGAAGTGAAAGCATGCGTAGATCAATTTTTACCATGCACACGTCGCTTGTCAGCCTGCCCGGCTTCGATGTTTTGAAACGTATAAGGAACGGCCGATAAGAATATTATCTGGCAGTCAACGGCGCACCGACGTTGCAGCGCCATTTTGGTCCATACATTAGCCATAGCTGGGATACGCTGGCGCGATGCTGCCCGAGCAAAGTTGTGAAGCATGATAGAAGATTTTCTATTGCACACAGCTATTACTATTACGAGTATTTACTTTTTAGGAGGAACGACAACCGGCACCTATTCCTGTCTGCCATTTTTTGCTCAGGGAATGAGACAAAAGGTGGCGCCAGTGTGCAGTGATCAGATCTTAAAGGAATAGCCGAGGTGCGAATAAGACACATTTGCTGGCTTATTCGACACGCGGCGGTGGCGACTTATAGGACACATTTTGCTGCTATTCGCACCGCGGCGAGGTGCGAACCATAGGACATTTGTGCTATTCGCACCGCGGCACATTTTGCCTGCTTTCGCATTTTAGAGTTATTGACGCATTATTGTAGTAGACATAGAAGGCAAGCCATGACCATGAGTTTACTCATGTTATGTTAATAATACAATATATGTAATCTCAAGAGTGTATTAAGAATTATCTTAATACGCTTTGGTAATATATATATCTAATATATATTATATATATATATATATATATATATATTTATATAATATATATATATATATATTATATATATTTATACCCAGTTATTTCAAGTTGTCTCAGTTTCAACAACTATTAACCAAAAAAATTTTGTGACAAATATTTTTGTGGTGCGAACTGGAGAGAAGGAAGGGCGTAACGTTGATCAAATTGACAGGGATTGGAGTAGAGAAATGTTATTAATGTCAATTTATCTAAAGAGAGAAGAAACAGAGCTCCAGGTCTGAATGTTTAGAAACAAACGAAACTGCATTTGGACGGATTCTAGAAACCAGATATATGCAATAACAGTTACCGGTGTCTGTCAACTGTGTTGAGAAGGATTTTAGGGATTCGCGTGAGGTCAATGCCAGCCAGATTGGAACTTTGTGAGCTGCTGCTGCGGAAGGCCAAACTCGAACGCAGTGTTCTAAATAATAATATTTTAGTTAAAATATACGCTTGAATAGAAAGCGCGCACATCATAACGAAATCCGCACATGAATTTTCAACATTCAGTGGTGAAATGTTCATTTAAATAGTCCGGACTGCGGTAAAGATATACTTTTAAATGAGAGAAAAAAAATTGACGCTACAGCTTGGCAGAAAGTTAAAATCCTATCATTTCAATGATAATAAGATTACCAGCTGACTAACTTAATGAAATTGAAATAGTCAATTAAGATCGAGCAATGTCTGTCCACTACATGGAATAGTCGGCACACACGGCTCACCACAAACACAAACACACACACACACACACACACACACACACACAACACACCAACACACAACAACGTGGCGCGATGCTGCCGAGCGGAAGTTGAAGCATGTAAGATAAATCTTACTATATGCACACAGATATTACTATCTACGAGATATTTATACTTTTTTTACGAAGGAAGGAAACAGGCACTTCTCGTGTTCTGCCATTTTTGAATCCAGGGGAATGTGACAAAAAGTTGGCGCCAGGCTGCATGTGATCAGATCCGAAAGGATTTCGCCACCGCGGTGCATAAGGACACATTTGCGCTATTTCGCACCGCCGCGGTGCGAACAAGGACACGTTTGCTTTCGCTATTCGCACCCGGCAATTTGCTGCTATTCGCATGCTTGAGTTATTGACGCAATTATTGTAGCTAGAACATAGAAGGCAAAGCCATGGCACATGAGTTTATCAAATATGTATGCTTACATTAATACAATATATGTAATATATCAAGAGTTGTATTAGACATTCTTATTACGCTCTTTGGTAATATATATCTATTTATATATATTATATATATGTATATTTATATAAATATATATATATATTATTATATTATTATTATATTATATTATTACCCAGTTTATTTCAAGTTGTTCAGTTTCAACAACTATTTTAACACAACAAATTTTATGACAAATATTTTTGTTGGTCGAACTGTAGAGAAGGAGAGGCG
>NW_014578020.1:92895-119564 GCF_000485595.1 Priapulus caudatus | reverse complement strand
GCTTCTCCCTTCTCTCCTTTCTCCTCCACCAGCTTCTCCCTTCTCTCCTTTCTCCTCCACCAGCTTCTCCCTTATCCACCAGCTTCTCTCTTTTTCCCCTCCTCCTCCACCAGCTTCCTTCTCCCCCTCCTTCTCCCCTTCCTTCTTCTTCACCAGCTTCTCTCCCTCCACCTTCTCCACCAGCTTCTCCTCTTTCTCCACCAGCTTTTCCCTTTTCTCCCTCCTCCTCCACCAGCTCCCTTCTCCACCTCCTTCTCCCTTTCCTTCTTCTCCACCAGCTTCTCCTTCTCCTCCTTCTCCACCAGCTTCTACCCCTTCTCCTCCTCCACCAGCTTCTCCCTTCTCCTCTTCCNCACCAGCTTCTCCCCTTCCTCTTTCTCCACCACCTTCTCCCTTCTCCCCATTCTCATTCTCAATCCACTCTCCCCTCTCTTCTCTCAATTCTCCTCCTCCTCCGCCACTTCCCTCTCCACAGCTTCATCCTCCCTTCTCCTTCGTCATCTCTCCACAGCTTCTCTCCTCCTCCTTCTCCACCACTCTCCCTCTCCACTCTCTCACAGCACCCTTTCTCCCCTTCCTCTCCCTTTCCTCTCTCCACCACTCCTTTTCCCCCTCCTTCGCCCCTTCTCTCCTTCTCACCAAGTTCTTCCCTCCACCACTTCTCCCTTCCCCCTTTCTCCCCACCATGCTTCTCCCTTATCACAGCTTCTCCCCTCTCTTCTCACACTTCTCCCTTCTCCCTTCCTTATTTCACCAGCTCTCTCCCCTGCCGTTCTCCCCAGCTTCTCCCCCTTCTTCAGCCAGCTTCACTCCCTTCTCCCTTGCTCATTCTCCACCAGCTTTCCCTCCTCCTTCACACCAGCTTCTTCTTTTTCCCTCCTCTGTCCACCAGTCCCTTCTCCCTCCTTTCTCCCCTTCCGCCTTCTCACCAGCTCCCTTCTCCCCCTCCTTGTCACCAGCTGCCTGCTGCCCTTCCTATCTCCCCTCCTCCTTCTCCACCAGCTTCTTCCCCTCCTCCTTCTCACCAGCTTCTCCCTCGACACCTTCTCCGTCTCTCCTTTCTCATCACCAGCTTTCCCTTCCTCCTTTCTCCTCTCCACCAGCTTCTCCCTTATCCACCAGCTTCTCTCTTTTTCCCCTCCTCCTCACCCAGCTTCCTTCTCCCTCCCTTCCCCCTTCTCCTCTCACCAGCTTCTCTCCTCCACCTTCTCCACACTTCTCCTCTTCTCACCAGCTTTCCCTTTTCTCCTCCATCCCACCAGCCCCTTCTCCACCTCTTCTCCCTTTCCTTCTTCTCACACACTTCCCTCCTCTCTCCTCCTTCCACCAGCCTCTACCCCTTTCTTTCCTCACAGCTTCTCCCTTCTCCTCTCATTCTCCCACTAGACTTCTCCCTCTCCTCCGTCACCCACCAGACTTCTCCCCTCCTCCTTCTCCACCACCTTCTCCTCCCCTTTCCTCCTTCTACCACCAGCTTCTCCCTCCTCCTTATTCCACCAGCTTCTCCTTTCTTCCCCTCCTCCTTCCACAGCTCTCCTCTCCCTCCTTGTCCCCTTTTCCTCCTTCGTCCACCAGATTCTCCGCCTCCCTTCTCCACCAGGCTCTCCCCTCCTTCCTCCCACCACTTCTCCCTTCTCCCCTCCCTCCTTCTGCACAGCTTCTCCCTCTCCTCCTTCCTCCCACTTCCCTTCTCCCCTTCTCCATCCACCAGTTTCCTCATCCACCAGTCTCCTTACTCCCCTTCCTCTTCTCCACTCAGCTTCTCCCGCTCTCTCTTTTCCACCAGCTTCTCTTCTCCCCCTCTTCCTCCTTCGCGCCTCCTTATCCCCTCCTGCCTCTCCACCAGCTCTCCCCTCCTCCTTCTCCGCCCAGCTTATCTCCTTCTTCACAGCTTCTCCGTCTCCCCTCCTCCGACACCAGCTCCCTTCTCCACCTCCTTCTCCACTCCTCCTTCTTCCACCAGCTTTCTCCCTCTCCTCCTTCCCACCGAAAGCTTTCTCCTTCTCCCACTCCTCCTCCACCAGCCTCCCGTCTCCCCTCTTTCTCCCCTTCTCCTTCTCCACCAAGCTCCCTCTCCCCCCGTTTTTCTCCGCCTTCCTCCTTTCTCCACAGCTTCTCCCTTCCTCTCCCACCTGTCCCTTCTCCCCTCCCTTATCCCCTTCTTCTTCCCCTCAGAGCCTTCCTCTTACAGCCCCTTCTCCCTCCTTATCCCTCCTCCTTCTCCACCAGCTTCTCCTCCTTCTCCACCACCTTCCTCCTATACTCCCCTCGTCCGCCCCGCTTCTCCCACCTCCTCTTTCTCCCCCTTACTTCCTCCACCAAGCTTCTCCTCTCATAACCTTCTCCACCAGCTTCACTCTTCTCTCCCTCGTCCACCAGCCAGCTCCTTTTCTCCCTCGCTTCGATCTCGCCTTTCTCCTTACTCTCACAGCTTCTCCGCCTTCCTTCATCGCACAAGCTGCTCCTCCTCCTTCTCCACGACCTTCATCCCTTCTTCCCTTCCTCCTTCATCACCAGCTTTCTCCCCCTCTTGTCACAACCTTAACTTCTCCCTTCGCCCCTTTCCTCCATCTACACTCCCTTCTCCCCCACCTTATCCCTTTCTCCCCATCCTCCTCCACCCCGCTCCCTTTCTCCCCTTCCTATCTTCTCCCTCCTTCTCCACCAGCGTTCTCCCCGCTCCATCCCGGGCACCTCTTTTTTTTTATCCTCTCCCCCTGACCTCCTTCACATCCAGGCTATCTCCCTTCCTCCTTCCCACCACCTGACTCCCACTTTCTCTTTTGCCACAGCTTCTCTCCTTCCTCCTTATCCCACAACCTTCTCCCGAATCTTCCCATTCCTGTCTGCACCAGCTTCTCCCCTCTCTTCTCACCAAGATTGCCCTTCCTCATCTCCACCATGCCAGCTTCTCCCGCCTCACTACCTTCTCACAGCTTCTCCCTCTACCTTCTCCACCCACATTCTCCCTTCTCCCCTTCCTCATTCGTCAACCAGTTCTCCACCACATAGGGGCAGACTATTCGGTCTACTCGTGCAATACAACAGGCTACTTTCCGACAGCGCATATATATGTTTTGCTTCCTGCAATTTATTCAAATAAGATATTAACAGTACATTATATAATTAAGTTTTTTTAAAGAATTTAATACATTATAAATGTCCTGAAATAAATTTATAGTGGGTAACCTGGGCTACTACAAATAAGAAATAACAACCCACATACGCGTTTATGCGATCACGGTGGAGGCCATTTATCGCGAGTTCACATATTTCGCGTGAGAATATCCAGGTAAACATTTGAGCGGGAAGCAGTAAAAGCAATGTAGACGTTAGGTAGAGTTACAGTTTCATTATTAGCATTTTAATTGTGCCCGATCAACGTGAAGCAATTATCTAGATTGCTTCACTTCAATTGTGTACACTATTCTGTGGATACTAACAAAATTGAGTTGGAAATAAGTTCGATAGGCCCTAGATTGCTACAATATTGTAACCCAAACACAGGATAGTGGTGCATTACTATTACTAGTATTACTATTAGTAATAGTATTACTATTAGTATTACTGTATTAGTATTACTATTACTATTAGTAATAGTATTACTATTAGTATATATCAAATGTACTAATACTAATACTTACTAGTAGTAGTACCCCTGTCACACCTACCCGCGATCACGCTCGCGCTCCCACTACGACCTGAAAAGTATGAAAGCGCGAGGAAAAGTGCAGTAACTGGTAAGGTCTCTGAGAACGAGTTGGTGACACAGTGGAAACTGTCAAGGACTGAAGAGGGTCGCCGTGAGCTACTTTGAGCGCCAAACCTCGACGCTTGTGTTGTTTGAATCAAAACAAGTGCAGGGTTCTCCCTACGTTGCGCAAACGAGGCGCGCGCCCCGTTTTGACTTCCCCCCTGTTTGAATCGTTGCGCCCCCTTTAAATTACCTGCCGCCGTTTAAATTCCACCACAATAAAAGTTTGCCAGCGCGGGATCGATCGTCAAGATTGCCGTTCGACAGGAACATCCGACGCGGTATTTTTACCGTACCACGCATGCACTGCAGACAGTACACAATTAACCTGACAATGCCACAGTTAACCTGTCACTACAGGTCGAAATTAGATTTTAGCTATGGTATCCATTCGGGATACCAGGTATGAAATCTGGATCCCCCCAAAGATCTGGTATCCGCGATTTTTTTGGATAGTAATTTCACAATGTGTATCCAAAATCTTGAAATATGCAATAATAGCATTTGAAATAATTACTATGTTAAATGTAGATTAATATATAAAATCTCGCTCCCGCGTCTAATCATTAGTGGGCTGAGTGCATTCGCCGCGATTATTTACCATAGATAATACAACACAGGTGTTGTATATATATCAAGAGTGCATAATAGAGATCTCTATTATGCACTCTTGATATATATCTATGATTTTACAGCCGCCTCCACAGTACACTGCGACGTCATTGTCTAGACGCTTGTTCATGGTTCGCTTGATACAATCGTAGATACAATGTATACACATCGTTCGCAATTATGATCAACATCGCCACGCTTGCGCTTTCAAATATGCTATGCCTGCTGTTTATAAAACGCTAGTGTGACATAGTAAATTAGTAACTAAAGGGCGCGCACTCCGGCTTCTCGCACTTGCTCAGATGCGCTGCCGTATAAAGTGATAACTCAACACCACTATCCTGATCATGCACGATTTTTTTTTCTATCCCGGCGAGATACCAAGCATTTGAAATCTGGTATCCCGCACAAGAATCTGGTATCCCGCGTATATCGGATTACCGCTGATTTTCGACCCCGCACTAAAACTGTACACACGACTTTCGGCGTATCTTTATTATACAAGAACCCCAAATACCGTCTCATGGTGTGGTGGGCGATTTTACGCAGATTAATTAGTCGTACGGTAAAAATACACGCCCCCCCCCCCTAGTTGCAAACGTATTGAGAGCGTAGTAAGAGCGCAGCGAGAGCTACTTGGACTCACTGAGAGCGCACAGAGTGCACGCAGTGGGAGCGCACTGAGCGCAGTGGGAGCGCAGTGAAAATCAAACTGGGAACGCATAGGATCGCAGTGAGAGCGTAATAAGCAAGTCAAGAGCGTATTGTAAGCTACTGTTAAGCTACATGGTGTCACACCATGGTCACACCACGCCATGGATTTCCATGTACTGCGCTTTTCTTCGCGCTTTCATACTTTTCAGGTCGCAGTGAGAGCGTGAGCGTGATCGCGGGTAGGTGTGACAGGGGTATAACTTATATGGAAACGTTTCGACGTTAGGGCGTGTGAAACATCTCACGAGTTAGCCGGCGAGGCGAGCTCACCGATCTCCAGGAGGGTGAACTCATCCCACGAGCCGAGCTCACCGATCTCCAGACGAGTGAACTCATTCGTCAAGATAACGTCATTTCGAAATAACGCCTTGGGAAATAAATTCACGATTTGAGAGTTGATGAGCTAGAAACACTCGGATTGGGTATGAAAATGAACATTATTGTAAACTTTACATCAGAAGATTGCAAATAATTGCCTCAGCCCTCAAAGAAACGCTGAAAAGGGCCTTCGACGGCTGCCGTATCTTCAGCCACTCCGGAACTATTATTATCAGGTTATTATTGCCCTTGTAATGTTCGCCGCAGCTGCAGGGGCGAATAAGCCCGGGGGCACTCCCTACAAAATAGAGTAGGTATGTGCAACTTGAAAGATGGAATTGGAGGGCTCCGGTACTAACTCGTCACATCAAAATGGGATCACCGGAATTAGGGTTGGCTGGAAAGCATGATGCTCCAGAACTGGACATGTTTGCGAGGGGGGGTCACCGGAACGTATGGAAAAAGTAGAACCTATGCTCCGGGACAGGAAATATGTGAAAAGGGGGTCTCCGGTACGGAAAAAAGTAGGACCTATGCTCTAGGATGTGAAACACAAACAACCACTTCCTTAATGTTTATTTGTTCGGATTATTACTCTTGAACCTGGGTAAAACGTACTTTATCAAGAAAATTTCAGTAAAATTCTGCAAAAAATCACTCAACCATTTTGTAAACCGATGGCTATGCAGCATAATTTTTATACATTTATAGCAATGGCTTCAAGACGGACCTGCAGCTCAGCTCAAATATGATTTGCATAAGAATGATAAAGTCAATCTGAGTTAGATCCATAATAAAGTTATAACGTATAAAAACTTACACTGACGATTATTATGGATCTAACTCAGATTAACTATTTTCCTCTGAACTATAGAGATTCGATGACTTTTCTCAATCATAAGAATGATGTTACGTACACAAAAACGTCCATTGAGCAAGCAAACGGTGCCGATCAGGTTTTTTTAAATATGACACAGGCAGTAAGCCGCAGTTGCTCTGGTTTAAAAAACAGCAAAGAGTTATATTCTTGCAAGAATATTCGCGATTTCTCTGGGTACCCAAGTTGTACCTACATTCAAGAGTGATAAATACATCAAGTGGAAATTTGGCTATGCCCTGATATCATTATGGAAGCGGTTGTTTGTGTGTAATGCAGTTTCTCTTTACTGGTTTATATGTACTACAGATTGCTGGTACATGCACGATATGTTTTTAATAAAGATTAGTTAAATATGCAGAATTTCTGCATTGAGTGCTAATATGTATTCAGAATATACAATTTCATATTTTCATCAGTTGTAGCAAATAACTTGCGAACACTAAAGACTATGGTCAAGTAAGAGATTTATATGTTACAATACTAGTTTGTCAAAATGTTGCACCTGTATTTGAACCACATAATGGAGGCTGCTATGGATTCATTGATAAATGTAGGTTTTCTCCTTGGTGGCACCGGATGGCAATTTTAAAAAAATTCTAAATTTTTGCAGAGATCCCATTAGTGTGCTTGCATGTTCATTCAATATATATATAAATGATAATGATAGCTGTTTTTTCTCTTATTTAGAATAATGTCAGAAGATGCTGCAGCGATGTCAGAGCTGGAACAGGCTGCAGTAGCAGCTCGTGCGTTGCAAGGTAGCAATGTGTACAACTACTCTATACATGCTTCTAACTATTGATGTGTCTGAATAGACTGATCTACTCTGAAGTAACTACTAGAACTAGTTTAAAGTGCAAAATACTGTGTGTGCTACATTTATACTAAAACAATTGGTGACATTCTGCCCTTTGTTGTGGTAGATGATTTATTATAAACTTGCTAGAATCACATTGATGTTGTCCCATTAATTTTAGATGCAGGTGATGGCGAACCAGTTGCTAAAAAGTTCAAAGGAGGTGATATGGACGAAATTAAGGTTAAAGTTCTTATGTGCATGATGTCAAGAGCTTTTACCACAATAATTGATAAACAGAAGTATACGTGTTAACATGCACCCATATAGGGTAATATGTAATTAAATGCATATTTCAGTATTAGGCCACAATTAAAAAAATCTTTGTTTGCCCTCACCCAACCCAGGCTGAAAAGTTTGGGTAGGTAGGTATGGGGCGCCAAGTGTCGCATGACTGATTTCGTTACGAAATCAATGATTTTGTAACGAAATCAAGTCTACAAAGTGATTTCGTTACGAAATCAACTACTGCGAGTGATTTCGTTACGAAATCAGCTAGCTGCAAGTGATTTCGTACGGAAATCATTGCACACTTGGCCGCCCCCGGCACGCAAGTGTCGCATGCTTTACTTTTCGTTACAAAATCAAGTCTTACAAAGTGGATTTCGTTCTACGAGAATCAACTACTGCGAGGTGATTTCGTTACGAAAGCGAACTATCGCGAATGATTTCGTGACGAAAGATGCGACACGTTTTGGCGCGCTGGCGCCGCCAAGGTTGTTAGCATAACTTGCATTTCGTAACGAATAAGTCTACATAAGTGATTTCCCCGTACGAAATCAACTATCTGACGCGTTATTTCGTACGAAATCCATGCCGTCCACTCAGCGCGAGCCGGACGCGCAAGTGATAGCCATGACTTTGATTTCGTTACGAAATCGAGCTTTTTTCCCTTTTTTTCTTCCTGCTTTTTTTTTTTTTTTTTTTTTTTGTCTTGTCTTCTTTTTTTTATTTTCTTTTTTTTATCAGCGAGTTGATATTCGTCTAACGAATCATGCTACACTTGGCCGCGCCTGGGCGCGCCCAATGTCGCATTACCTGATTTCGTTACTAAATCACGCCTACTGCACATCAAGTGATTTCGTAAGAAATCATGCTTACTACGTGGCGTGTGGCATTGGCGCCCAATGTCGCATGAAACTGATTTCGTTACGAATTCGACTGATTTCGTAGGCTACGAAATATCAAGCTCTAGCAATAATGATTGTCGTTAATTCGAAATCAACGTCTACATAAGTATTTCTGTTACGAAAGTCAACACTGCGACGAGTGATTCGCTGACGAAAGTGCAGCGTTATCGTGCAGAATCGAGGTGATTTCGTTACGAAATCATCCTACAAACTTTTCGGCCGTGTGGGGGCGCCAAGTGTCGCATGACTGATTTATCTACGAAATCAAGTTACAAAGTGATTTTCGCTTACGAAATCAAGTACTGCGGAGTGACTTTCGTGGACGAAATCAGCTACTGCCCGAGGTACAAGACTAAGACACTAATACTTTTAACACCCTAATAAATTATTGTTAAATTTGGTTAATTATAAATTGTTGTAAATAAATTCATGAAATATTTGCGTTAATTGCAAATTGGTGGGGAAAAAAACTCCTGACTTTCTCCAGGATCGAAGCAAAGGTGGACCGCCAATATCGATCTCAACAATAGGGAAAGCTGTGGGAGATAGGAGGAGGGGGATGAGAAGCTGGGCGTAGCTTCTTCCTTCTCCACCAGCGTTCTGCCTCCTTCTCCACCAGCGTTCTCCCTTCTCCCCCCTCCTCGCTTCTCTACCAGGCTTTCTCCCCCTCCTTCCCTTCCTCCTTTGTTCACCAGCTTCTCCCTCCTCCTTACCATTTCTCCAACCCAGTGTTGTCCCTTCTCCCCGCTCCTCCTCCACCAGCTCCCTTCTTGCCCCCTGCTCCCTTCCTTCTTTTCCACCAGCTTCTCCCTCCTCCTTCTCCACCAGCGTTCTCCCATTCTCTCTTCTCCACCACCTCTCTCTTCTCCCTTCCTCTCTTTCCACAGCTTCTGCCCCCTCCTCCACAACCTTCTCCCTTCTCCCCCTCCTCCTCCACCAGCTCCCTTCTCCCCTTCCTTATCCCCTCTTCTCCCTTCTCCCTCTCCTCCTCCACAAACTCCCTTCTCCCCCTCTCCCCTCCTCTCTCACAGCTTCTCCCCTCCTTTCTTCTCCACACAGCTTCTCTTCACTCTCACCACCTGTCATCCCTTTCCCCTCCTCCTTCTCACCAGCTTCTCCCTCCTCTCCACACCTGCCCTTTCTCCCCTTCCTTACTTCCACCAGTCTCTTCTCCCTCCTCCTCCACCACCTTCTCCCTTCTTCGCCCTTCATTCTGTCCACCAGCTTCTCCCGTCTTCTTCTCTCCTTCTCCACCAGCGGTTCTCCCCATCCTCCTTCTCCACCTCCGTTCTTCCCCTCTGTTACTCCACAGTTCTCCCTCTCCTTTCTCTACGCAGATTCTCTTTGTTTTACCGGCCATTGTATAGCGTCATAGCGTGTGCGCGAGGGGGAGGGCGCGTTACAGCTGTCTATACAATCAGGCAGTAGATGATAGGGTAATAGAATATTCGGATTATCTCACTCCTGATACAATGCGCCCAGTCAAAACAGTACGAGGCGGGCACGGGCAGGGATTCTTGGAATTTGTGCTTGTGGCCTTTTGATCTTGTCGTTGTAGGAGATTTTGCACCATTCTGTGTTGTGGCCTGTTCGCATATTGTTGTGCGTTTTGCATTTGTGGTTGTGATGTTTTTGTGCGTTTGTGTTGTGATTTGCGTTTGTTGTTTTTTTTGCGGGGCGGGATTGAATTTGTGTGCTGCGTGATTTGTATTTGTGTGTGGATTTGTATTTGATGTGTTGTGGGATGTTTGTGATTTGTGGGGTGTGCTTCTGGTGTCACCGTAGAAGCACCATGCCGACACTTGCGCCTTACGCCAAGTGTAGGCATGATTCTTGTGAACGAAATCACATCGATGGTAGTAGCTGATTTCGTCACGAATCACATCGCAGTATGTTGATCGTAACGAAGATTACTTGTGTAGACTTGATTCGTAACGGAAATCCTTTGTAGACCTTGATTTCGTTCACGAACATCACAGGGGGCGTGTGTGGATTTGGTGACTGGGATTCGTTAGCGAAACAAGTGATTCAGTACACTGAAATCAGTGCCATGTGACCACTTGGGCGCCCCTTTACGCTCTCAAGTGTAGCATGATTTCGTTAACGAAATCACGTCGATTTTTAGTTAGCTGATGTATGTAACGAAATCCATTAATGCAACATTTGTCGGCGCGCGCGGCGCCACAAGGTGATAGCATGATTTTTCGCTTACGAGAACATCCCTCACTCAGTAGCTGATTCGCTAACGGACATCAACGTCATGCTACACTTGGCGCGCCGGCTCGGCGCAGGTCACCGGTGGGGGACTCGGACCGCCCCTCTTTCGCTCCCACCATGTCCCCCTCAGAGTGTCGGCATTTGAATTTCGTAACGAAATAACGCTCTGCAGTCAGTTGATTTCGTAATCGAAATCCATGTAATACTTGATTTCCGTTACGAAATTCACTTCTGTATACTTGATTTCGTTACGAATCATAGTCGTATGCTTACACTTGGCGCGCCAGTCGCATGCCCTTATCAGTCACGAAATCCACTCGCAGTAGTTGAATTATAACGAAATTCCATTCGCCAGTAGTTGATTTCCGCAACGAATCACTTCGCAGTTAGTGTGATTTCGTAACGAAATTCACTTGTGGTAGGACTGGATTATGTTAACGAAATTAGAAGTCTATGCGACACTTGGCGTGCCGCTGGCGCCAAGTGTAGCATTGATTTCGTAAACGAAATCATTTGCAGTAGCTCATTTCGTAAAGCCGAAATCACTGCGCAAGTAGCTGATTTGCGTAACGAAGTCACCTCGCAGTAGTGATTTCGTAACGAAATCACTTTGTTAGTACCTTTGATTTCGTTACAAAAAAATGCATTGATTTCGTAACTGAAACTCCGAAGTCGACGACGACCCACTTTGGCCGTCTCCCATTATGGTACGGTTAGGTTCTTTATATTTAATGGCGCATAGGGATCTTTTTACAAATTCAGCATGGTGTCTACATGCTCGGGTGTGCTTGTGTGGAGATACCTTTTATGTTGAATGTTTGTTTTGCTTGGTACATATAATGTATTGCCTACAGATTTATATAATGTACAGTGATACAATTTGTAAAAAAAAAAAGAATGTGAAAGATCAATACAAATTTTTGAGTCGGCCCCTTTTTGGCGGGTCGGTCGGTTGAGGGCAAACAAACAATATTTTTATTATGGCCTTAGTCCTTGTCAACCCGTGCAGACCTAAGCAAATCAAAGAAGCTTCTACATGCATGATGATAATTTGCTTTTGAACCAAGTTGATTTATATTCCAGTCCATCCTGGTCACTATCAACAAGGCTATATCGCTGCGGCTGGATGCGATTGAGTCAAGGCTGGACAATGTCACTAAGACTTGTGAGATGCTGGAGGTGCGGGTGAATACACTTGGCACTACAGTGAAGGAACAAGTGGAAGCTTATTCTAACAGGTACAGGAATTTCTGGCACTAATGTTAAGCTGGATTTACACTACCGACTTTGTGTTGGTGAATTGGCGAATTGGACCAACTTCTCAACTATACAATCGTCAGTGTAAACGCAAGTGTGTTGCGCGACAAACCGATCGATAGCAACTAGTTGGGAGATTAGAACATATTCTATTTTTACAAACTCGGAGTTGCCGAATTGTTGAATTGGCCCAACTCGCCAATTCTCCAACATAATGTCAGTAGTGTAAACCCAGCTTTAGCCTGCCATATACAGCCATTATATGTGCAGTTACATGACTTATGCAATCTTGGTGGATCATCAGAAGTGGCCCTGAGGTTCCTGAACTATGTCTGCATAGTCTGTGTAACACCATTCACATGCATGCTATCTGGTTACAATATTAGTGTCAGTGGTGCCTAATGACCTTTTGTGAAAATTCTGAAAAAGAATTTGTGTGATGTTCCAACATATTGCCTTTGCATGTACAGATGTATGTTGCTAGTAGTGCATGGCGGTATAATAATAAAGTAAGTAATACTAATTTCTTCCTAACCTTGAATCATTTATGATGTAGTTAAGGGGAAAGTTTAGCCCTAAAGATAACCATAACTAATAATTAAACTGCTGGTGGGTAATCTGGATGTGAGCCCACCTTGGCTCATGTTTGTAGAGCATATAATATTATGTTTATTGTCGTGAAGAAAACAATTGAACATAATAATAAAAGCTCAATTGTGTGTTACACATACATAATATCAGGAGTTAATAAAGACAAAGGAGTTTGACACGTATTTGGTACTGATTTCACTACATTTTTACCAACCAGCGCAGCGTTTACTGTGGGATTCAACCATAAAAACAAGGCATTCTAACTATAGTTTCAAACGTATAGGTGCAACGTAACTTAATTTCTAAGCGCATTTTCTGCACTCGGCTAGACTACGGCCTAAAAGCCCTGCCGCGCCTCCTTCCAGTTGCTGTGTATGCAAATTTCCTGCTTGGCCTCGCCACACGACCGTAAATAACGTGAAAACTATTTCGTGCAAAAGTATGAATTATGTCAAAACGAAGGAAGCTACGCGGTTTGTAATACTACCGGAAGATAGAATAAGGACCAGTGAACAAAAGAAGCTCATGTTTGTATACATTTGTATTTTTATTAACATCGAACTCGTACGACAAAAATGTAGTGAAATCAGTACCAAATACGTGTCAAACTCCTTTGTCTTCATTAACGCCTGATAATATATAGTCAGATTATGGATGTATATGTATAATTATTTAATGAATTTTTCCATAAGAGTTTAATGTTTCTTATATTCAGAGTAAGTGACTCTTCTGTCTGACATGCATGTCAAATGTATCATTTGATGCTTGATATCTTTATAGGTTGTCAAATGGCAATGATAAGAAGCAACCAGATGGCATGCATGCACAGGATATGCAAAAGAGCAACGATGGAGGGGCCTCAGGATCAGACAGCGAGATGAGGGCTAATGAGCAAATAGGTAGCACAGTTTTTGTCATGTGCTTTTAGAAGAAGATCAGTGAAGTTGAGAGCTTTACTTGCTGTACTGTCAAGAAACAAACTAATAATTGTTTAGTAAACTTTGTGCATTTGCATATTTTAAAGTATATTTGCAAATTTCAGTTTGAAATTGAAAAGTCAATTGTGAAAATATGAGTTGCTGCTGGCTGTAATCTGGTGTAGTTAGTTTGTCATGTTATGCTGCAATTATAGTAGTTGATTAGTGGTCTGTAACTGTCAGTTATTATGCAATTTGAATATTTATGACACCTTGGGTTAAAAAGGACCAGTATTGTGATGGTGCAGACAGACAACTTCAATCATCATCTTAAACTTGAAGCAACTCATCTAAAACTTTCATAACAAACATAATCTGTTTATTGTAGATAGAGTCATAGATTCAATAAGAGGCAACAGTTCTGTG
This sequence comes from Priapulus caudatus, assembly GCF_000485595.1. Taxonomy (NCBI): domain Eukaryota; kingdom Metazoa; phylum Priapulida; class Priapulimorpha; order Priapulimorphida; family Priapulidae; genus Priapulus; species Priapulus caudatus. The sequence goes on along the minus strand of NW_014578020.1, from coordinate 105,892 downwards.
GTGTCATGTCTTCGAGAATTGTTTCAGACAAAACACAGCCATTTTCTAATTGTACTTATACTGATCCTGAACTACTTTTACCTCAGATGACTCGGTGGAGCATTCGCAGGACGCATACAATTATATAGGTAGGGGAGCTGTGACACTCATCACACTAAACTCGTATGAGGATTACCCAGATGGCTCTTGGATGGGTGATGAGAGCAACATAGAAATGAGAGTGCGATGCCAAATCACTCCCAAGTATGTAGTCCACTCATGTTCGCACATCACAGTACCACCTTGTCATGGTCATGTGCATGTAAATAGACTGTCAGAGCCAAAGGAAGTGTTACAGTGTCTACACATTGGGAGTTTATTATGGTTGTTCCATGTTGTAAAGTTGAACAGATGAGTGGTGTGGGTGTTTCACATTGTAGAGTTAATCAGTTTACCTGTATAGAAGTTCCATACAGTTGAGCTGACAAAGTTAATTGTACAGGTTTTACACTTAGTAGAGTTTGTCAGGTGTAGTGATACAGATGTTATGTTCAATGCTGCTATAATTTCCATGGTATTAATAATGTTGGGTATTAAATAAGTTTTCAGCAGCAGCCAGTGAATTGCTGGGTCTTGGTTTCTATTAGTATTATTATGCTGTTACAAATATTTACAGTAATAAATTGGGGTGCCTTTTTTCTCTTGTGCTAAGGTTTTTATCCATGCATTTATTTTTCTAGGGAACTGCTACACATTAACACTGCTCACAAAACTCCAGAGAAGATGGCACTGAGCCTTTTGGATGCACTATTTGACAGAGAGATACAAGCAATATCAAACATCTCTGGGACAGGAAAGCACAACAAGAAACAATTAGACCCCTTGATGGTTTATGGCATTCGATGTAAATATTTGTTTAAACTGAAATGCTACGTGAAGCTTGTATTTTTGAAGGGATATTACACCCTAGAATCTCAGGGTAGATTATGAAACGAACAATTCTTTTATAGATATTTCTAATAAATATTAAACAAAATTTTTTATGTAGCATAATTTAACCCTATTTTAACTGAAAATATGCAAGGAACCTACCTATGGTCATGAGTATTGCCAAATCTCAGTCTTTGTCCTGGATTCCTCCGAGCATTGCTCAATGCTGTTTGATCTTGACATGCTACGTGTTTTTGTTGTTGAATTTCACAGGCCACCTTATTCATCATTTCAACATCAATGAAATTGATTGGTATAGAATCAAGCAAAACCTTGACTCCAAATGCCGGAGTGCCCACCGACGCAAGGTTAGAGGGCAGAACATCTCTCCTGGCAAAGGGCCGCTTCACTCATTTGGTGCAGGGAGCCAGAGTGATGAGTCACAAGATGTACGTTTTGCCACGCATAGAATACTTTTTCCATTGTTATTAGGCAATGCAAACCTTTGCAGCGATCAATTTAAATATTATAACACCTTGTTAAGTGATTCTCTAAGTGAAACAGGCATCAGTAACAATGGGAATTTCACTGCTAATGTTATCATGGTGAATAAACAAGCTTCATGCCCAGATGTTTTCGGATGTACTTCTTACAATTTACATGAGAGTGACTATTCAGAATTTAGCTGAAACGTCATATGTTAAGTTTGATTACTGTGTAATATCTTTATGCAGTATCCTGGGGAGTTGTCTATACAGCAGGAGGGTGAAGGAGAGGACCAGTCTGCCATGGCTCTGGTGACAATGCCCAGTGGAGAGCAAGTACAAGTGATGCCATCACAGATACATGTAAGTACACTTTGTAGTTCTCAGCAGGGTTCGACACTAACACTAGTCCGTTAGTCTGAGACTAGTAAAAAATAAGAAGGACTAGTAAATGCCCCATAGCCGTTAGTCCTGCGTACTAGTTATTTTCCCCGTCCTTCACCGTTCCAATTTCCCATCTTCCTATCGATTTTACTATAGTCCCCGGCGGCAGCTTCTCTCAACCAAGATCCAAAGAGCTATATATAACTCATTGCCATCAACAAGTTTTCCCTGTTAGACGCGCTAGTACAAGTAGATGCTAGACCCTATGACAGTACAAACATTGTTAAACAATGGGGCCACAAACTAGTCTACGGATCGATCGCTTGACAGTAGCTGTTGACATAGAACAATTAATGGTCTGATTGTATAAATGACAATTATAATAAATCAGTTATACGTTCTCATAGCGAGGTATTTACATCGCAACCACATCGCATGCGTGTTTTACTTGAAGCAGTCGATATAAATAGTTATCTATAGTAGTGATACAAGTAGTGAAGCATAGTAGTAGGTACATCCTTATCCAATACTAACATCAAGGTTGTTATGTGGAAGTATTTGGACGGAGCTCGTCCTCCACCTCCTAAACCTAAGTCGCAGGAGGAGAAATTAGATGGCCAGCGTGTATATGATAAGACCAAAAGGATGCTTACGTTCCAGCCAGCGTAGAAATCGGCATACCCGTGGCTAGAGTATGACCTGTGATGCAGGCTGTATGTCTGGTAGTTTTTTCACCGGCACTACAAACTATCGTTTGGAAACTGTTAAGGTGCATGATGCTTCCGAGGGGCACATAAAGATCATAGCAAAAAGAAATGCAAGGACCATGCCTGTTCACGAAACAGTGGGGGCAAAAACACTAACTTTAATGAACAAGGCCATAATAGCAAAACTGAATATCCTAATTAGAAATGCACATGCTATTGGAAAAAACTGCAGGCCCTACACCGATTACGTCAAGCTGTGCCAGCTTGACAAGACCAAGGGGTTAGATGTCGGCAGCACTTACCTTACCGACAAGGTCTGCCAGAGGTTCATTACGGCGATAGCCGATACAAGGCGCCGGGAACAACATTTGTTTTTAGCTCATCTGACATAGTCAGATGCAGCTTGTAGAATCGCATGATCGTCCGTCCGTCCGTCCGTCAACAGTTGGGCACAAATCTAAACGGCTCGACGTACGGTCACGTTATTCGGGACGTGGGGGGGTAATCCGAAAACGAGTTGGGATGTCGAAGCTGGGGGTCAAAGGTCAAAGGTCAAGCGTCAATGAGGTGTACAAGAATGGGTGACATCACGCGCTTAACTTAAGGTATAGGGAGGAAATGCAGAATTGCGGCACAAATCTAAACGGCTCGACCTAGCTCTCGTGATAGTTGGTGTATAGCATCATGGTAGGAAAAGCCATCACTGTGCTGAAATGGGAGTCACAGGTCAAAGTCAATGAGAGCACAGGGCAGATTTTAACATTTTTCTGAGGACATGGTCTGACAGAGCGATTGAAAAACTTTTTTGTTTCAGCGTGACCTAGCATTTTTATGGCATTATTGAAAGGACCATGAAATCTACTTCTGCTGACATGCGAAGAGTAAGTGTCAGAATAACCTTTTGAACTAGTGGCTGTCATCGGATATCGCACACTCATCAAAGTAATCGCGCATGGATTTTGCGCTCCGAATCGATATCGAAATTTAACGAAAAATAGCGATCCGTACAGTATATAAAAATAAAGAGTTGGTACATCTTTACGCGCCAGCGAGCTTGCCGTGTCATTTTACATACGGCACAATACGCTGAACGTACATGTATATATAGACGCATGTTCGGCTTCTTTATACAATGTATTACCATCAGCGTTCGCTGACCTGAGCCCACCCCTGTAATTATCTCGCGCCTTAGGCCTTAGAAAATATCTCGAAAAATGCGCTAAATATTCCTTTCCGGAATAATCTTCCAAAAAATCTCTTAAATATCTCAAATTTTGTTTCTAAATATCCCCAAATTTTTTCTTAAATATCTTCAGTAATTTCAACGTAAATGTCTTTTAAACATATTTATGTTTGGTGGCGAAAAAATCGCAATACAGAATTATATTTAAATTAAATTTTATTAAAAAATTATAAAATAATATAAATTAAACAATTTTTATAACAGAAAAAGACAATCATTCTTCAAATCCTTTATATTTCGAGAAAATATGGGTTTTATCTTCTAATATTAAGGAATTTTCTAAATATCCAGATTTTCTATAATATCCGAAAAGTTGCTAATATCTAAAAAATATCCGGAGTATTGTATCTAACGACTACATCCGCCACGCTTTATACGCTTATCTATGCACGTGTATAATGCCTAGTGTGGCGTAGTAATGCACGAAGGCGTCGTTGTCGTAACAGGCTACTACAGATATGTACCCGAGGTAGTTTTAGGTTGTTTAGTCTTATGTTTAATATTTTTATAGTGCAGGTATGTTTAGGGTTAGGCGTTACGGGATTAAGGGGCTACACTTTCTGTAAGTCAAGTTGCGTAAACTTTTGTGTTACATATATGTACTCGGGATCCATATTCTGTAGTACCCTGTTCGACAACGACCCCTTGAGCCGTAGATAATGGATACATCATGCTATGCAGCGAGACCGATGAGAATCGCGGTGCCTGAGCTGTTCAGATCGGCGCACTCGCTCAGATGCGCTGCCCGCTATAACGTTGTTAACTCAACAACCACCTATCCCGATTTGTCTTAACTATTCGAAGCGGATACCAAGCTTTAGGAAATCTGGCATCGCAACACAAAAATCTACTATCCCGCGAATATAATAGGAGGTACGCTAATTGTCGACCCCGGTGCCCCAAAATATCATTTCGTCACTATACTATCCCAGATCTTTTTTGTATATGTACTTACTCCATACACTAGAAATCTTCTTTGAGTATTCATATGACCTGCCTTGGGTAGGTTAAATTCTTTTTTCATTCATGCTCCAGTTAAAGGAAAGAGAAGTCTGTGGTCGGGAATATTTGCTAAGTTTCTTTTGCTACATAATGTTTTATATATAGTTAAAGTGCAATCGGATCCGATCGAAACGATATCAGAAACAAAATATCAATATCGGAATCGAAATAATTTTATACAATGACAGCGCCTACTTGTTGAACCCCAAGTAGGACAGGGTTAAACATTGGATTTGTTGACTGTCTGTTAGAAAAGGAATATTGACTGCCGGGTTTATCTAGTAGAATCTATACATGCCTGGATGTATGCAGGCTACAATTTCACAGTGAATTTCAAAAGCTAAATTTTGGTTAAAGAAGGTTTATGCTCCTTAAATCGTTATAATTTCTATGGAATTCTGTACTGTCAGTATGTTACATGTTACCGTAATGCCACTGCAGTGGCTACTGCCAGTGCATGTGTTGGTTGGGTACTGTGTAGTTTTTGCCTGCGTTATTGGTTACAGGTGGCAGCTCTCTATTGCAGCCTGTAGGCTTGCCTAGCGGTAAATGGATGGATGGCTGCTTACCTATTCTGTCTTGCAATAGTCTGTTGCTATCTACGTACAGATGGGAGCTTCCATTTTTAATCTGGAAGACACTGTTAACGTACGCGCCATTCCGGCGAACTTTCATAACGATTCCAACGCACTTCCTTTGAGAAGGTTCCTGATACCATCCCTGTGCATTCCACTGTTTCGGCGTGTATGTGAACACATTTGGACTAACAGAGTTTATGAATCCCACCACTCCACCACAGAGTCACCGCAGTAGACGTTAGATGAGCGCTGTCGCTCCGCGGCACTTGTCTTATGATCCATATCAAAGTTACGTATATTTTATACAATTGAATGTCTTTTACAAAACCTTTCTGGGGGAGACCCCTTGTACCCTGGGGAAGACCCCCTGTACCCCCTAGCAGAAGGGGGGCTCCACCCTCCTACCCCCCGGCAAATCACAATGCTCGTCACTTTGTGTCTAGTAAGAGTCCTTCGGCAGGACTAGTAGAATCTTGGAAGGACCAGTACATTTTTTATTTACTAGTCCTGTGGACTAATGAACTAAAATGGTTAGTATCTAACCCTGCTCAGTGGATCATCTTTGGGAAAATCATATATTGGTTTGGTGAATTCATGAAATGTTAGATTATCTATAGTCTGTATGATTAACTGTGGAATTAGTTGTGGAATTAGTCATTAATAGTTTCAGCTGTGTATAACAATATAATAGAATAACAATAGCTGCTGTATATGCTGTGCCCTTATGATTTCGTTAACGAACCAGTAAAGTCTCCACTTACTTTGACACCTTAAAAACTGTTTATGTAAAATATTTATTAGGGTTGCTGTACAAACAAATAAAATGATACGGAATAGGGGGTCCTCTTAGATATCTGGACATTTTGTTCAGTTCAAGTGCCCTAAACAAAAACAAAAGCAAAAACAAAAACATTTTGTCCCATGTAATTTGATTTGAATTCCTAGAATGACTACCTAGACTAGTTTAAGAACTCCTGGGTATGTTAATTGCACCTAATAATGTGCGCAACTGCGCGCAAGATCTGCGCTCAGCGCTTCGGATCAACACCTTTCGGCAACGCTTCTCTAGTATCCCGTCTCATCTGGATGTTTTTTTTACAGAGATTTAGTATAGAGATGTGTAGAGCATAGAAAGACTGTTTAGAGCCATTATTCTCCTACACCAGAATATTTACACGCTGTTGTATCACATTCGTACTACGTTTATATTTAGGGCCCACATTTCATCCGTATTCTACACAGTGAGAGATGGCGTGGCAGGTGGCGCTACGGTGGTGGTGGTGGTAGTATTGTTAATAGTTAGGAGTGCTTGATATTCTTGGTACTACTGACAACACTGTAGTTCCTTGGCATGTATAAGGTGCATCCTGTGATAAAGATAGCCAATTTTTTCTGTTAGTTGGGTAACTTTGCACCAAATAAATGGCCCAAATCTTATATAACCCAATTTCCATAAGCACATAATCTAGTCTGCCATATCAATCCTCAAACAGCTGAGCAGCCCTGTTTCGTTACAAATTGTTTGTTTATGTGTGTGTGTGTGTGCGTGTGCGTGTGCGTGTGCGTGTGCGTGTGCGTGTGCGTGTGTCTGTGCGTGTGCGCATGCGCGTGTGCGCGTGTGTGTTTACAACAGTGTAATCAATGGAAACAATAGTTTCTAATTTTCTAAAATGGCATTGGACATTACATTTGGTCATTGTCGTTGCAGTATGTCTTGACCTTAACCCTGGGAATACTGCTAAAGGCATTGTGGTTGGGCTTGCGTGTGCGTGTGTCTGTGCGTGTGCGCATGCGCGTGTGTGTTTACAACAGTGTAATGGAAACAATAGTTTCTAATTTTCTAAAATGGCATTGGACATTACATTTGGTCATTGTCGTTGCAGTATGTCTTGACCAAAAATTGAGATATTTAGAGATTTTTTGGAGATATTCCGAAGGATATTTAGGCATTTTCTGAGATATTTGTCTAAGGCCTAGGCGACGATAATACAGGGTGGTCTCAGGTCAGCGAACGTGATAGGTAATACATTGTATAAAGCAAGCCAAGACAATGCGTCTAGACATACATGTACGTTTCAGCGTATTGTGCCGTATGTAAAATGAACGCAAGCTCGCTGGCGTAAAGATGTACCAACTCTTTATTTTTATATACTGTATCGGATCGCTATTTTTCGTTAAATTTCGATATCGATATCGGACGCAAATCCATCGCGATTCTTTGATGAGGTGGGTATCGATGACAGCCACTAGTCAAAAGTTATCTGACACTTACTCTTCGCATGTCAGCAGAAAGTAGATTTCATGGTCCTTTCAATAATGCCATAAAAAGTCTAGTCACGCTGAAAACAAAAAAGTTTTTCAATCGCTCTGTCAGACCATGTCCTCAGAAAATGTTTAAAATCTGCCCTGTGCCCATTGACTCTTGACCTGTGACCTCCAATTTCAGCACAGTGATGGCTTTTCCTACCATGATGCTATACACCAACTATCACGAGCCTAGGTGAGCCCGTTTAGATTTGTGCCGCAATTCTGCATTTCCTCCCTATACCTTAAGTTAAGGCGTGAATGTTCCACCTTCTTTACACCTCTTGACCTTGACCTTTGACCCCCAGCTCGACATCCAACTCGTTTTCGGATTACCCCCCCACGTCCCGAATAACGTGACGCGTACGTCGAGCCGTTTAGATTTGTGCCCAACTGTTGACGGACGGACGGACGGACGATCATGCGATTTCTACAAGCTGCATCTGACTATGTCAGATTAGCTAAAAACAAATGTTGTTCCCGGCCCTTGTATCGGCTATCGCCCGTAATGACCTCTGGCAGACCTTTCGTAAGGTAAGTGCTGCCGACATCTAACCCTTGTCTTGTTCAAAGCTGGCACAGCTTGACGTAATCGGTGTAGGGCCCTGCAGTTTTTTCCAATAGCATGTGCATTTCTAATTAGGATATCAGTTTTGCATTATGTGCCTATGTTCATTAAAGTTAGTGTTTTTGGCCCCCACTGTTTTCGTGAACAGCATGGTCCTTGCATTTCTTTTTGCTATGATCGTTTTTTTAGTGCTCGCCTCGGAAGCCATCTCATCACCTTAACAGTTTACCAAAACGATAGTTTGTAGTGCCGGGTGAAAAAAACTACCCATGACATAAGCCTGCAATCACATGGTCATAACTCTATGCCACGGGTGATGCCGATTTCTACGGCTGGCTGGAACGTAAGCATCCTTTTGGTCTAATCATATTATCACGCTAGGCCACTATTCTTCCTCCTCGCTTAGGTTAGGAGTGGAGCTGAGCTCGTCCAAATACTCCGCACATGAACAACCTGATGTTCAGTATTGGTAACGGGATTACTCACTACTATGCTTACTAATGTATCGAACTACTAGTAGATTAACTATTGTATATCGACTGCTTCAAGTAACAGACGCGCATCGATTTGGTTGGCGATTAAATATCCTCGCTATGAGAACGTATAACTGATTATTATAAATTGTCATTTATCACAATGCAGACCATTAATGTGTTTCTATGTCAACAGCTATCTTGTCAAGACGATTCGATCCGTAGACTAGTTTTGGCGCGCCATTGTTTAAACAATGTTTGTACTGTCCATTAGGTTATCGTGCTACTATGTACTAGCGCGTCTAACAGGGAAAACTTTTGATGGCAATGAGTTATATATAGCTCTTGCGGATCTTGGTTGAGAGAAGCGCCGCCGGGATAATAGTAAAGATCCGAGTAGAAAATGGGAAATTGAAACGGTGAAGGACGGCGGAAATAATACGTAGCCAGGACTAACGGCTATGGGGCATTTACTAGTCCTTCTTATTTTTCACTAAGTCCTCGGGACTAACGACTAGTGTTAATGTCGAACCCCTGCTGAGAACTACAAAGTGTACTTAACATGTATCTGTGACTGCATCAACTTGTACTTGCTCTCCCACTGGGCATTGCCAGCCAGAGCCATGCAGACTGGTCCTCTCCTTTCACCCTGCACTGTCTGTATAGACAAGACTCCCCCAGCATCTGCATAAAGATACTTACACCAGTAATCAATACTTAAGCATATGAACGTTTCATACTATAATTCTGCGATAGTCACGTCTCATGTAAACTGTAAGAAGTCATAAAATCATCAAACATCTGGGCATGAAACTGTGTTTATTCACGCAATGATAACATAGCAGTGAAATTCCGTAATTGTTCACGATGCCCTGTTTCACTTAGAGAATCACTTAACAAGGTTTATAATATTTAAATTGATTCGCTGCAAAGGTTGCATTGGCCTAATAATCAGCATGGAAAAAGTAATTTCTATGCGTGGCAAAAGCGTACATCTTGTGACTCAATCACTCTGGCTGCCTGCAGCAAATGAGTGACGCGGGCCTTTGCCAGGAAGATTGTCTGCGCCTCTTCAATCCTTCCGCGTGGGCCTCGCGCATTTGGAGTGCAAAGTTTTGCTTGAGTTCTATATCGCAATCAAATCTTCATTGATGTGAAAATGATGGAATAAGGTGGCCCTGTGAAATTCAAGCACAAAAAACACGTAGCATGTCAATAGACAGCAGCATTGAGCAATGCTCGGGGAATCGCACGGAACAAAGACTGAGATTTGGCAATACGCAGACCATAGTAGGGTTCTGTGGCATATTTCAGTTAAAAATAGGGTTAAATATGCTCCAGTAAAAAATTTTGTTAATATATTAGAAATTACTATAAAAAATGTACGTTTCCCAACTACCCGCTGAGATTCTAGGTGTAATATCCCTTTCAAAAATACAGAGCTTCACGTAGCATTTTCAGTTAAACAAATATTTACATCGAATGCCATAAACCATCAAGGGGTCTAATTGTTCTTTGTGTCTTCCTGTGCGCCAGAAGATTGTTTGATATTGCCTTGTATCTCTTCTGTCAAATACGTGCATCAAAAAGCCTCAGTGCATCTTCTCTGGATGTTTTGTGGCAGATGTTAATGTGAACGGCCATTCCCCTAGAAAAAATAAATGGCATGGATAAAACCGCTATAGCACAAGAGAAAAAAGGCACGCCCAATTTTATAACTGTAAAATTTGTAACAGCATAAGTAATACTATAGAAGCCAGACCCAGCAATTCAGTGGCTGCTGCCTGAAAACTTTTAATACCCATACATTATTAACATACCATGGAAATTATAGGCAGGCAATTGAACATAACATCTGTAATCACTAAGCTGAACATACTCTACTAAGTGTAAAACCTGTACAAGTTAACTTTGTCAGCTCAAACTGTACTGGAACTGCTATATCAGTAACTGATTAACTCTACAAGTGAAACACCACACTACTTCTCTGTTTCACTATCACCACAATGGAACAAACCTATAATAAATCCCATGTGTATGACACTGTACACACTTCCTTTGTCTCCTGACATCTATTTACATGCACATGACCATGACAAGGTGGTCTTGTGATGTGCGAACATGAGTGATCTGACATACTTTGGGAGTGATTTGCATCGCACTGCTCCATTCTATGTTGCTCTGCACAAACCCATCACAAGCCATCTGGGTAATCGCTCCATACGAGTTTAGGTGAGTTGAGTGTCACAGCTCCTACCTATATGAATTGTTTGCGTCCTTGGACTGCCACCGAGTCATTCTGAGGTAAAAGTAGTTGTCAGGATCAGTATAATTACAATAAGAAAATGGCTGTTTTTTGTCTGAAAAAATTCTCTCGAAAGACATGACACGCCGACAGAACTGTGCCCCCATCTATTTGAATCTATGACTCTATTACAATATAAACAGATTATTTGTTATGAAAGTTTTTAGATGATGGCTGCTTCAGTTTTAATGGATGATGATTGAAGTTGTCTGTCGCACACATCACAATACGGTCCTTTTTAAGACCCAAGTGTCATACAATATTCCAAATTGGCATAATAAACTGACAGTCTTACAGACAGACTTACTCAACTACTTATATTGCAGCATAACATGACGAAACTAACTAGCACCAGATTACAAGCCACAGCAACTCATATTTTCACAATTGAGCTTTTTCAACTTCAAAGCTGAATTTGCAAATATACTTTCAGAATATCAACTCACAAAAGTTTCGTAAACAATATTAGATTTTGTTTTTATGACAGTACAGGCAAGTAAAGCCTTAACTTCAACTTGATCGTTTGCTAAAAAGCCACAATGACAAAAACGGTGCTTACTATTTGCTCATTAGCCCTCAATCTCGCTGTCTGATCCTGAAGTGCGCGCGCTCCATCGTTGCCTTTTGGCATATCTCTGTCATGCATGGCCATCGGGTTGTCTTATCATTGACCATTTGACAACACTATAAAGAATCAAGCATCAAATGATACATTTGACATGCATGTCACAGACAGAAGAGTCACTTACGTCTCGAATTAAAAACATTAACTCTTTATGAAAAATTCCATAAATATTATAGCATATACAGTCATAATCGACTATATATTAATCAGGTGCGTGTAATGGAGAGACAAAGGAGTTTGACAACGTATTTGTAGCTGATTTCACGTACATTTCTTGATTCGGAGTTCGACTCGTTAATAAATAAAATGTGGATACGAAATCAGTAGGTGCTTCTTTTGTTCACAGTCCTTATTCATCTTCGGGTAGGGTATTTAAGCAGAACCGCGTTTAGCGTTGCTGTCGTTTTGATCGATAATTCTATACTTTTGCACGAAATGTGTTTTTACGTTATTTTACCTGGTCGTGTGGCGAGGCCAAGCAGGAAATTTGCAATACACAGCAACTGAAGTAGGCGCGGCAGGCTTTTAGGCGGAGTTAGCTAGCCGAGTGCCAGAAAATGCGCTTAGAAATTAAGTAGCGTTGGCACCTATACGTTTGAAAAATATAGGTTAAGAATGCTTTGTTTTTATGGTGAATCGCACAGTAACGCTGCGGCTGTTGTAAAAATGTAGTGAAAATCAGTACTAAATACGTGTCAAACTCCTTTGTCTTTATTAACTCCTTGAATATTAAGTATGCTGTACATCAACTATTGAGCTTTATTATTTATGTCAATTTTTTCTTCACGACAATAAACATAATATTAATATGCTGCTAAAAACATAGCCAAGGTGGCTCACATCCAGATCAGCCACAGCAGTTAATTATTATTATGGTTTATCTTTAGGGCTAAACTTCCCCATTAACTACATCAAAATGATTCGAGTTTTGGAAAGAATTAGTATTGCTGCTACCTATTATTATTATACCGCGCATGCCTAGCTAGCAACATACATCTGTACCATGCAAAGGCAATTGTTGAAACACATCACAGCAAATGTCTTTTCAGCAATTTTTTCACAAAAGTCATTAGGCAACCACTGACACTAATATTGTAAGCTAATAGCATGCATGTGAACTGTGTTAGCACAGACTATGCAGACATAGTTCAGGAACCCAGGGACACACTTCTGATGATCCCCACAAGATGGCTTAAGTCAATGTGAACTGCAGCCATATAATGGCTGTTATATGGGCAGGCTTAAAGTGGTTTACACTACGTACTACATTATGTTGGAGAGCATTGGCTCGAGTTGGGCCAAGTTAACAATGTCGCAACTCCGGTATTTGTAAAAATAATGATTTTCAAATCTCTCCAACTAGTTCTATCGATCGGTTTGTCGCGCACCACCTTGCGTTTACACGTGACGATTG
>NW_014578020.1:65916-92870 GCF_000485595.1 Priapulus caudatus | reverse complement strand
GGAAAGGCGACGTGTGCATTCGCCGGGCAGCTCGGTCACGTCGGTGTCGGCGCGACGAGGTCGGACGCTTCGATGAGGGCGCCTCGTGAAGACCCAGCTGCTGTATGATGTGGTTTGCCGTCAGCGTCAAAGCACCAAGCTGCCCCTCTGCTGCATCTGAGCGATCTGCTCCGGTGTCGCGTGCAGCACCTGCGCCACGACACATAGCATCGTCGTTTATTTTGTTCAGTTATTCAGGTAATTATCCATAATGCCATATACCACGTAGTTACTGTTAGTGTTACAATATATTTTAAGTTAATGAAATTAGATAACTACCAAGGATATATACACAAAAAGTATGACTAGCACATTTATTTGCATTGTGGTCGTTAGAGCGTGAGTGGCTATCGCACGGCTGTATAATACCAGTTGGTTCCTCGTAGACACACAACGGTTAGCTATGACGCCTGTCATACGACTTATGACAGTCACAACTACTCATGATATTTCTGACAAGGGCCCAGTAACAGACTTATTTACATACATTTGACCACACTATACGAACATACACATGCATATACACGTGCAAGCCCAACCACAATGCCTTTAGCAGTATTCCCAGTTAAGTTTCTAAATATCCCCAAATTTTTTCTAAATATCTCAGTAATTTCAACGTAATGTCTTTAAAACATATTTATTTTGTGCGAAAAAATCGCAATACAGAATTATATTTAATAAAATTTATTAAAAAAATTAAAATAATATAAATTAAAAATTTTTATACAGAAAAAGACAAACTCATTCTTACAAATCCTTAATATTTGAGAAAATTGTGTTTTATCTTCTAAATATTAAGGAATTTTCTAAATATCCAGATTTTTCTAAATATCCCGAAAAGTTCTAAATATCTAAAAAGATATCCGGATATTTGTATCTAAGCCTACATCCGCCACGCTTTATACGCTTATACTATGCCCGCTGTATAATGCTAGTGTGGCGTAGTAATGCACGAAGGGTCGTTGTCGTAACAGGTACTACAGATATGTACCCGAGGTAGTTTTAGGTTGTTTAGTATTATGTTTATATTTTTATAGGAGGTATGTTTAGGGTTAGGGTTAGGGTTAGGGTACACTTCTGTAGTACAAGTCTGGTACACTTTGTGTATACATATATGTACCTCGGGTCCATATCTGTAGTACCTGTTACGACAACGACCCCTTGAGCCGTAGTAATGGATACATCATGCTAGCAGCGAGACCGATGAGAATCAGGGTGCCTGAGCCTGTTCAGATCGGGCGCACTCGCTCAGATGCGCTGCCGTATAAAGTTGTTAACTCAACAACCACTATCCCGATTTTGTATAACTATCGAAGCGGGATACCAAGCATTGGAAATCTGGCATCCAACACAAAAATCTACTATCCCGCGAATATAGGGGTACCGCTAATTTCGACCCCTGCAAAATATCATTTCCGTCACTATACATACGATCTTTTTTAGTATATATACATACTCCATACACTAGAAATCTTTTTGAGATTTCATATGCCTGCCTGGTAAAAGGTTAAATTCTTTTTTCATTCATGTCCAGTAAAGGAAAGAGAAGTCATGTGTCGGAATATTTTGCTAAAGTTTCTTTTGCTACATCATGTTTTATTATATATTAAATCGAATCGGATCGAATCGAAACGAAATATCGAAAACAAAAATATCAATAATCGAATCGAAATAATTTTATACCAATGACAGCCCTACTTTTGACCCCCAAGAGGAGGGTTAAACATGGATTTGTTGACTGTCTGTTAGAAAGAATTTGACTGCCGGGTTTGCTAGTAGAATCTATACATGCCTGGATGTATGAGGATGATGTTAACAATGTCACAGTGCAAATTTCAAAAGCTAAATTGTGTTAAAAGAAGGTTTATGCTCCTTAAATCGTATAATTTCTATGGCATTCTCTGTACTGTCAGTATGTTACATGTACCGTATGCCACTGCCAGTGGCTATGCCAGTGCATGTGTTGGTGTACGTGTAGTTTTTGCCTGCGTTAATTGGTTAAGCAGGTGCAGCTCTCTATTGCAGCCTGTAGGCTTGCCTAGGTAATGGCATGAGTGCTTACCTATTCTGTCTTGCAAATAGTTGTTGCTATACGTACGATGGGAGCTTCATCTTTAATCTGAAGACACTTAAACGTACGCGCCATCTCGGGACAACTTGTCATAACGATTCAACGAACTATCTTTAGAAGGTTCCTGATACCATCCCTGTGCATTCCACTGTTTCGGCCTGTATGTGAACACATTTGGGACTAACAGAGGTTTACCTAGAATCCCACCACTCCACCACAGCAGAGTCACCGCAGTAGACGATTAGATGAGCGCTGTCGCTGCCGGCGTACATTGTCTTATGATCATATCAAAGTTACGTATATTTTATACAATTGAATGTCTTTTACAAAACCTTTCTGGGGAGACCCCTTGTACCCTGGGGAAGACCCCTGTACCCCTAGCAGAAGGGGGGCTCCACCCTCCTACCCCCGGCAAATCACAATGCTCGTCACTTTGTGTCTAGTAAGAGTCCTTCGGCAGGACTAGTAGAATCTTGGAAGGACCAGTACATTTTTTTTTTTACTAGTCCTGTGGACTAATGAACTAAAATGGTTAGTATCTAACCCTGCTCAGTGGATCATCTTTGGGAAAATCATATATTGGTTTGGTGAATTCATTGGAAATGTTAGATTATCTATAGTCTGTATGATTAACGTGGAATTGTTGTGGAATTAGAGTCATTAATTAGTATTTCAGCTTGTATGATACAGTAATAATAGATATAACAATAGCAGCTGTATATGCTGTTGCCCTTATGATTTCGTTTAACGAACAGTAAAGTGCCCACTTACTTTGAACCGTTAAAATACTGTTATGGTAATATTTAATTAGGTTTGCTGTACAACTAAAATAAAATGATACGGAATAGGGGGTCCTCTTATGATATGCTGGACATTTTGTTCTAGTTCAAGTGCCCTAAACAAAAACAAAAGCCAAAAACGCAAAAAACATTTTGTCCCGATGTTAATTGATTTGAATTCTAGATCTACCTAGACTAGTTTAAGAAACCCTGGGTATTTAATTGACCTAATAATAGTGCCCGAACTGCGCGCAAGATCTCGCATCAGCGCTTCGGATCAACACCTTCGCAACGCTCTCTAGTACGTTATGCCCATCTGGATGTTTTTTTTTACAGAGATTTATAAATAGAGTGATGTAGAGCATAGAAAGACTAGTTTAGTAGCCATTATTTGCTCTACACCAGAATATTTACACGCTTGTTGTAATCACATTCGCTACTACGATTATATATTTAGGGCCGCCTTCATTCCGTATTCTACAACAGTTGAGATGATGGCGTGGCAAGTGGGTCGGCTAGGTGGTGGTGGGCTAGTATGTTTATAGATTAAGAGAGTGCTTTGATATTTCTTGGTAACTACTGACAACACTGTAGTTCCTTTGGCATGTATTAGAGGTCTGCATCCCTGCTGATAAAAGATATGCCATTTTTTCTGCTTAGTTGGGTAAACTTTGCAGCAATCATAAATGGCCCAAATTTTATATAAGACCAATTTCCATAAGCACATAATCTAAGTCTGCTATATAATCCTCAAACAGCTTGAGGCAGCCTGCGTTCGTTACAAATTGTTTGTTTTATGTTGTGTGTGTGTGCGTGTGCGTAGTGGCTGTGCGTGTCGTGTGCGGTGCGCTGTGTCTGTGCGTGGCGCGCGTGGTCGTGTTTTACAACAGTGTAATCAATGGAAACAATAGTTTCTTAATTTTCTAAAATGGCATTGGACATTACATTTGGTCATTGTCGTTGCAAGTATGTCTTTGACGCTAACCCTGGAAATACGTGCTAAAGGCATTGTGTTGGTGCTTGGTGCTTGCGTGTGTCTCGTGCGTTGCGATATGGCGCGTGTGTGTTTACAAACAGTTGTAATGGAAAAATAGTTTCTAATTCAATTTTGATGGCATTGGACATTACATTTGGTCATTGTCGTTGCAGTATGTCTTGACCTTAACCCTGGGAATACTGCTAAAGGCATTGTGGTTGGGCTTGCACGTGTATATGCATGTGTATGTTCGTATGTGTGGTCAAATGTATGTAAATAAGTCTGTTACTGGGCCCATTGTCAGAAATATCATGAGTAGTTGTGACTGTCATAAGTCTATGACAGGCGTCATAGCTACCGTTGGTGTGTCTGACGAGGAACCAACTGGTTATACAGCCGTGCGATAGCCACTCACGCTCTAACGACCACAATGCAAATAAATGTGCTAGTCATACTTTTTGTGTATATATCCTTGGTAGTTATCTAATTTCATTAACTTAAAATATATTGTAACACTAACAGTACTACGGGTATATGGCATTATGGATAATTACCTGAATAACTGAACAAAATAAACGACGATGCTATGTGTCGTGCGCAGGTGCTGCACGCGACACCGGAGCAGATCGCTCAGATGCAGCAGGAGGGGCAGCTGGTGCTTGACGCTGACGGCAACCACATCATACAGCAGCTGGGTCTTCACGACGGCGCCCTCATTGAAGCGTCCGACCTCGTCGCCGACACCGACGTGACCGAGCTGCCCGGCGATGCACACGTCGCCTTCTCCGCCGACGGAGAGCCGCTCGTGTGCGAGGAGGACGACCCGGGGGCGACCCTGCAGAAGGAGCAGGAGGAGGGGGTGTTCCAGGCGGGGGAGGAGGAGGAGCAGGTGGTGGAGAGCGAGGCGGCATACGTGGAAGACACGGACGAGACGTAGAGAGAGGCGGAGGCGGAGGCGATTTGAGTGTTTGAAGGAAATGGCGAGAATTCAGCAGAACCCATTCCAGTGCACGGATAAAAAATGGGATCGGGAAAGAAACCTCATCGGTTCACTTCTACGTGTAAAATGTTATATTTGCCATTAGAAATTCCGTTTATTCTTAGAAGTAAGTGATACAGAACTCGATGCGTACTTACTTCTCCAAATACATGGTCGTGCCTAGCACAGGATTTTGCTTTAGGTAAACATCTTAAAATGAGTGTGAAAGTTGAGTCATGAGGTGCAAGTGTTTAGCTCCACTCACGTTTCAGTTGAGTAAAAGTGTCGGCATCAATGCCTTTTAGCTAGTGTGTTGCTGGTATGTCTGGGTGACTACAAGTACTCTAGTTTTTGAAATGGGAGCCATTTCTGGCTAAATACAGCATCGTACATTAGAACTGCACCGTCTCTTGTAGCATACCCAGAACGCTGGTGTTCTTTTCCAGTGGTGCCCTTAATGAATAAAATGCTGCTTAAATACAGCTGGCCAGCTGATTACACACATCTCAATATTATATAATATACACATCTAGATCGACTGGCCAGTCGATCTAGATGTATGTATACATACATACGTGCGCACTTTTTCACAGTGTCTGGTGGGTATTTTCACCATAACATGCCCTGCAATTTGCAGTGTGTGAACTTGGCTGTACATGATCAGCTGCCCAAGCCAAACAAAAATAAACTCGCAGAACAACTTCGTAACCTGATATCCAAAACGAGAAATCCTGGAAGATTTGTGCGCAGGGGGAGAATCTGTTCAGGTTGAAATCTCGTGGCAACCTTAGCTGATATAAACCTAATAGTCCCCTTGTTGGCTTGTCGTCTGATATCGAGTTTGTCCTTTGGTGACTGGTATCCAAATTTTTTACGTATACAATCTGGTATTTCATTTGATATCTAATATCTCGGGTGTCATCGAGCTTATGGCCTAATATTGATTATTGTTTGATATCCAGCTTATAATCAGATATCCGGCTTGTCAGTTGATATTCAACCTTATTAGGTGATATCTAGCTTATAATTCGATATCCAGCTTATCATCTGATACCCAGTTTATCATCTGATACCCAGTTTATCGGCTGATATCTAGCCTATTGCTGTTATGTAGCGTGTCTGATATTCAGCTCCTTGTGTAACTTACATTTAGCTTTATTACCGTCTGATAACTAGTTTATCACCTGATGAAAAGCATTTCGGCAGATGTCCGGTTCTGTATAGTTTGTTGTAAATATTCAATTTTCGTATTTATATTCTCATGTGCCTAGTATCAGTTTGTACAGCACGATAAGCAATTGTGGTTGAATAAACATGGATGGTGTTTTAGTATTGCTAACGGATCTTTGTGCAGCCGTATATCCAGATGCGTTCAATCTGCCTTACAGAGCGTGATTAAGACGTCAGGTTTAGGAATTTTCTCTGACAGTTTAGTATACAATACTTTCTCGAGTGCACATTATCGACGAAAAAATCTCGCAAGTCTTTCTTTGAGGAAATAGTTGATTTTCAGGACTTCCGGCAGTGTTTATTAACTTATCACACTTCTTACGCGTACTAGCATCGTTTCAGAAAGCTCGGGCCGTCTGGCTTATATAATAATTATGAAGATGTCTAGCTCCCTGAGTGACAATGAACAGACGCGTGTGATTTCATAGTAACAATTATCGCGAAAGCAACTAGTAATGAGGTTCTGCCAACTAGCAAGTCTACCAGCCGCGTAACCCTGACCTTCAACACCGTATACGTCAACGTTTGTACGCGGATCGCGCATTAATTAGAAAGAGCTATCAACGATTCATTATGGGGATTATCAGCGTAACCCATCAGCGAGTGGCAGTGAAATGGCGTTTTAGCGTTGCACGTGTGCAATGAGCGCTATTTTTTGAAGCAGAGTGCCGTCTCAAGAATAACCCTCTCGTTGTTTGTTAGCGAGGATTTACGGCTGCGCCGAGTAACGCCGAGCACGTGTAAAAACTGTAGCGCGTCTGCGATTTACGGCGATGCTACAATGTGCATAGCTCTGAGAAAGGTTCTGCGTTCGCAGAATAGCTCTCGTTGTAGAACCGTGTCAGATATCCCGAAAAGAAATTGGGGGAAAGGTGCATCTACACCGGTCATGGGTTCATGAACGGCAACGTTAGTGATTAGCCCCTGAATGCGCGGGTATGTCCATCCGCGGGCTGCACGTGCAAGTGGGTCAACGTATGTGTTTGTGCAAAATATTTATCTAGGTAAATGCGGTACTTTACTTGGGTTAAGTTATAAGACTATTTTGCTAGTGTTTTTGTGTTTTTTTGTAAAATAATTGGTATCACATTCGAGTGGATGATACCAGATGATACGACTAGCTGTATGTTGTGCTACTGTTCGAGTGTTGCTACCGAGTAGCTCATAGGTGTCGTAAGTATCTCATACATGTCGTAAATTGCGAATTAATTTATAGCATTCAAAATGTTATAGAAACGTGATATCAATCGTTTAATACGAGAACAGTAGGGCCTACCGGTTACAATCAAACATTGTGGGCTTAACAAACAGTGGCTAAGTAGAACATTTTTTTAAGCTACATACGCTACATAATTATACGATGCATAGACAAGCCGCACACACATATGAAACGCGTACAATAGTTTACATATCGTTTATAAAGTGTAAGGCCCGTAGGCACATAAGCGAATACGCATTACAAATTGCTACGCCGTATAACAGCTACGCAGACCAATAATGCCTATGCAGGCTAACCTCTTACACACCAGGCACATACAGACAAGCGACTGGTTTACAAATGCAGTTCATATTTACGAGCGTGGAGTCCTGCAGGTCGCAGGCAGGTCCTCAGTCGGTGATGTCCAGCGGCGACGGTAGCGTGGTGACGAAAGCAGGTGAGAGCAGCGCGGTGCTGACAGCGTCGTGAACTGTGTCTGCCTTTCTGTCGAAACTGTTCGGTATTTATGCAACTGGAGGAATGCATGGCCCAAGTGTCCTCGATGCCTTATTGCATGCGATGGTGCAATCCTATGTCCTTCTCCAGAATTTTATGGACAACTGAAGGTGAGACTTCCTTCTCTAGCGTGAGAACTTGGGAATCGCGGCAGTTCGATTCATGTTCACATAGTTCACATTTGTCGGCGGCGTTCGTTGTTTGTTCTTTATCAGTCGGCATGCGACATCAAGGTGTGATGTCCTTCTATAGGTACTAAACTGTCACTCTGCCGTCGTGGGTGATAACTTTTACTCGTGTTCCAGACTCAGTTTCTTGGGATAGCTGGGTGGCGTCCTTCGCTTGTTTCCTTGGCTGTTACTAAAATAACCTATGACGTTATCTGCTTACGTTAAACGACCCGCGTCGCTAGGTTTTATACTAGGTTAAATAATTCGATATCTACGTCATTACAATGTACATATCGATTTTTCCGTAAATAAATCCGAGACATGACAAGCACACTCGATTTGCGTTCGGCCCCACTTCATCGGTTTCGAACGAGAGCAAACCCACCTTCAGGGGAACATCCTTTGTCGGCAAGCTTGCACATAAGCGTCTCTTCTGTTTTTACATTCTATAGCCAATTTGCTATTTTGCGTGACTATATGCACCGGTTTCATCGGGGGTGAATAATGACAATTTGCCATTATTCATCCCTGGTTTCGTGGAAAGCTAGCGCGAACACTGAGCAACAGCTTCGCTACTGTGTGGGTAAAAATAACTGACCAACTTTATTTGTTCATCGCGTGACCGACACGTCTGATGGACTGTCATCGGTATATGAGATTATGTGTACTTTCGTTGTTCATCGAGACTAGCAGCTCTAGAATATTCAAGCCTGAAATCTCAGCAGACACGTCGTGGACGGCTGCTCCCGCTCCTCGTTCTTCTAGATATTGCCACCTGTTGAAGGCATGGCGGAAGCAATAACAGGCGCCATGTCGTTTTGTATTTGTCTTTCATCGCACAGAAGATGTGCCAGCCCCTGTGATGTGGGCTTCGTCGAAGATAACTATCCACATTGCATAACAAACTGTGAATATCTTCGGCAGTATTAAAGTATACGAACGCAAACGTAATTTTTGTAATTGCTGGTGCACGAATCCGTGGATAGAGAATTTGATCGGAACAACCAGTTTCGTGTTATTGCAGCGCCGAAAACCCTCCACATTTTACTTCTCATAGCACAACCAGCTGTTCCGCCGATGAAAAAAGTTGAGCATGAGAGCATATTCAGAGAGGGTCTATAAACAATGCTTTTTCCCTGTTTCTTCACGGGTCTCTTGCCCATTAAGAACTGCCCCCACTGGCTCCAACCTTTCTCGTGATTAAAATCGGCAAACACAAACACCCACATATTGCTGGTGGTTGTGCTTTGCTTAAAGTAGAAAAAGCTTCTTTCGTGTTTGTCTTTGTTTACATATTTTTTGTACTGTCTCCCCAATCAACTATTAGGTTTACGCTTTTTAAGACTGATTATTTTCTTCTGTAACGGTTCTCAAATTTGGGTCAATAGGAATCATAGCTAGTATTTTTTCAGTAGATTTTCGAAATTCGCATGAGGAAACATGTTACCAAGAGTCCATAATAGCAAATATTTTTATTATGGACTCTCGATGTTACTAAAGTGAGGAACGAATTGCGATTACCGCAAATAATTACGAATGCTAATTATACCCTATATGCGGTACGAACTCACACCCGAATACTGTACGCCATTTCACCATGCAGCGTCTACCTTACGTGTGTCCTCAATTGTTCGCTGTGGCCATGAAACAACCGGAGAGGAGCGTGATTCGCACTTGGTTCGTTCTGTTCGTATGTATGTTTAGTGGCTAGCATGCCTCGACGGAGCAGCAGTAGCGCACAGGAGCTATTTTTGCTGGCGCTGATTAGGAGTGCCTATCGTGTTTGTTTGGTCGTTTTCGCGTACCAGTCCTGGTATATTATACCACCCCTGGCAGAATCGCCGCGCGGAAGGGTTGTAACGTTCAGGGTACCGCTCGCGTTGAAAGAGGAAAGGTTACCTCACATTCGGATCAGCGCGAGCAAGTAGCACCCATATAATATATACCAGCAATATGTCAGCAATCGCTGTGTTGACACTAACCATCTCGGTGTAATTCACTCTGATAGCGGTCCTAGATCAAAATAATCAGATAATACTGCAGTCTCTGTGATCTTAATCAACGCAGATTCCATCAAAATATGATACAACTTTTCAAGTTCGTGATAATAATAATAATGAATAATAAGTAAGTGAAAGGGATGTTCCTATTTTATCAGTGACTATAATGTCTCCCATCCACGCTCTATATTTATATACGCATCCGGTCATATTTCGTTAATTTTTATCATTTAGACATAACGGCATGTAAGTTTATTCGTTTATGCTCGTTATGATCATAAATGTCGCGGTATAATTTGCATTTAATTGCCTTCATGTAGCAAAACCTTCCTATCATTTTTACACGTCGATTATTTGGTATATATATATTATATATATAATATATATATTATATAATATATGCCTATATATATATAGCAAGAGCTAATAATACATTAGCTAGGTATTATCAGAAGTAGATATAATAGCCTATAGGGAACCCTATTATCTACTTCTGGTATTATTAGCTCTTGATATTGACATAATAATATATATAGCCTCGTTCACACGAGACCTCGTATTTATGAAATACGGTATTTGCGAAATACCGAATCTGAGACACATACGCGGCCGAGCGTTCACACGCTGATT
Organism: Priapulus caudatus; assembly: GCF_000485595.1. Lineage (NCBI taxonomy): Eukaryota > Metazoa > Priapulida > Priapulimorpha > Priapulimorphida > Priapulidae > Priapulus > Priapulus caudatus. Next base: position 82,282 of record NW_014578020.1, on the reverse strand, counting down.
CGCGGCTCCAGAAATACGGTATTTGCGAAATACCGAATCTGAGACACATACGCGGCCGAGCGTTCACACGCTGATTCGCGGCTCCAGAAATACGGTATTTGCGAGGTGCGAGCTGCTTTAGTAACAATCAAGCGAACAATGCGAAATAGACAATGCAATGCGCACCAACTGCCGATCAAATACGTAGACTTATATCATTTAGACATAACGGCATGTAAGTTTATTCGTTTATGCTCGTTATGATCATAAATGTCGCGGTATAATTTGCATTTAATTGCCACAATGCAATGCGCACCAACTGCCAATCAAATACGTAGACATATCATTTTAGTGGGGCGGTTTACCTAGGATATTCAAACCTATTGTGCATTTTTTGATAAAAGCACCAATTTTGGCACAGAGGTAGACCAATATATTATGAACAAATTTGGATGTGGAGTCATCGCCCAACTGCCCCCTGGCAGCCGTGGCGGCCATTTTCGGCGGCCGTCGGGCCGCCAGCAGACACCCAAAAGACACACAGAAGTTAGATAAAGCTTGCTGCTGAAGGTTTTAGTGAATGTTTATTGAATGTTTTGAATCAAGACAGGCCAGATAGCTCTTAGTCACATTTTGGGAGATGCTGCTGATATTAATTAACATATTTAGGCTAATTGCAGATGAAATGGCGACAAGAAAACCCATGATCAGGCATCAAATGCTGACATTCCTTGTGAATAAGCTAGATTAATTTAAGTTAATTAATTAGGATAATTACATCGATAATACAACAACAATAACAGAACCAGATAGTGATAATTATGGTGGCTTGCTCTTATCAGATCAATCCTGGGCAAGTCAAATATTATACTTCTGTGGTCAAGGGACACTACTACATTTAATTATCATGTTAATTAACACATGGGGCACGATGTCCTGCTTGCATTCAATGAAGACCTCGGCGATGCCCTGGCAAAGGCATGTGAACTGGACAGAGACCTTAATGCTGTCCACCTGGCGCGTGCTGCCCAAATTGTGAGACGCCACATCATCAGAGATGCCAAGGTGCTCAACGCGTTTCCTGCAGGATGCCAACAGGACCCCATGCCACCCATGCTGCTTGCCTTGGTCAATATGAGCTTGGAAGGTCCCAGTATCAAGCACCAGAGTGAAAGCACAACACCATCGGCACTAAGCATCGCCCAGCTCCTCAAGTTCAGCAGCGTTATGCACCGCCACAGGCAGTATGGCCGCCACAGGCAGTACGCCTCACCCAGTCAGGCACGCCACCACGCAGGAGACGCCAGTTCCAACCTACATCGGCCTAATGCTACATGCACACACGCGCAAGAGGAAGCTCGTCGACAGGCTGGCACACATGGGGATTTCAATCTCCTATGATCGGGTCCTGTCCCTTTCCACACAGCTGGGGAACAGTGCCTCTACCACCAGGAGCAAGTAGTCTGCCCTCCCAAGATGAGAGGCAGAGTCTTCACGACTGCCGCGGTAGACAATATTGATCACAACCTAAGTTCCACCACAGCAAAACAGTCATTCCATGGGACTGATATTTCCCTCATGCAACACCCCGCGGTCCCTGGGGCCGGCATTGACCGCAGCATCATCATCCTCGGAGGGCCGAACGAAAGAGGCCTCAAAACAGTTGACCGTTTGTCGCACTACTATACAGATGTCCCATCCGTCGGCAGCATCAAAAAGAAAACCGCGCCGGCTACCAGCGTGACATCCCTGAGCAGCTACAGCGGCCTCAAGCAACATGCTGAAAGAGAGTATCTCTGGCTAAAACACACCCAAATCGCCCTACAAGAAACTTCTCCAGTGTAGAACACTTCATGGGCTGCGTACCACGCAAGCCAGCAGGACATGCCAGCCAGTCGGGCCATCTGTCCTACCGCACTGCTCCCACTCTTCCTGGAGAGCGCCCACACCGTGGCTATGATCAAGCACTCTATGGATGCGGTCAGGATTTCAGTGGAATATCTCAACCCTGGCCAGACTTCAGTGGTCACATGCGACCAGCCGCTGTTTGCTTTGGCAAAGGAAATCCAGTGGAAGTGGCCACAGGAGTATGGTGTAGAGAAGTTTGTCGTCCTCTTCGGCGGTCTTCATATCGAGATGGCAGCACTGAAGACCCTTGGTGACTGGCTGCAAGGGAGCGGATGGGTGCAAGCACTGGTTCAGGCAGAGATCACCAGTGCCGGGACAGCGGACTCCTTCCTGCGGGCATCCCATGTCAGTCGAACCATTCCGCTGGATTCCTGTGCATCTGCGAGACATGGTGGAACTGCCGATGACACACCCTGAAATAGCCCAGGAATTCCGAGCTGGGAACTTCACCGTCCAGAAGACGAACAGGTCGTTCTCCGCCATCCCCGTCGATCAGGCCCACGAGCAGAACAATGCTGCCATCAAAAGAGACGGAGGTGCAGGGAGCCTGACTGACAACCCCAGCACTCTACAACGGTGGATGGTGGCAGGACCAGAGGTTACCACGCTCATCGAACAATTCCTCAATAAAACTGACCCGGGAAACTGACCACAAGACACAAGGCACCATGACCAGTCAGCAAGTGTGCAGCCTGCGTTTCTGAAAGATGTACAGTCGATGGTCAACGTGATGGAAAACTTGGGGAATCCATTTGAAGAGGAGAGTCAAGATCGGCTGGTACTCGACACCAATCTGCTGGTACTCGAGATCGCGCCACCTAGAGCTGTAGACGCCCTCCGTCATGCACACAAAGTGGGTCAGCTGCAGTTTGACAACTTCGTCAGAGAACGCCTGGTGGAGAGAACGAAACCCATAGGAGATGCCATCCAAAGAAACAAGCTGAAAATCTTCGGTCAGCCTGCTTCAAAACCTCCGGGAAAGGGCAATCAGCAGATGAAATCCCTCAAGAATGACGCGGACCTGTTCTCTCGTCTGTATATCGGGTGCCAGAACCGGGATGGGAATCTAGAGCAATTCTTCCAACAAGAAAACCAAGCCTGCCCCCTGCACTATCAGCTGGCGGTTTGCATCCGGCTGGGTGTCAAGAGTGATATTCTGGCTTGTCTAGAAGACCTTAGTCAGCCCAAGTCTGAGGTTCCTTCAACCAGCTGCATTGTGCTAGATGGAGCGGTCATCATCCAGATAATGAAGCCAGCTACAACAAAAAGGGTACAGCAAGAGCCAAGCGCGGAAAAGGGGTGAGAAGACGGGTGGTGGGTGGTGCAACGATCCCCGGGAACTGGGCCAGCTTCCTCAGAGTCGACGAGAATAAGAAAGAGCTGTTCAGCTTCCTCTCTGGCGTCCTCCACGACTCATTCCAGCTTGCAGACAAGGAGCTGGTCATCACTGAAGGAGATGATGTATTGAGCAAGCCACCGCTCCTAGATACTGCAGCCCTGCCTCCTTGCAACCACGAAGAAGCTGACAGCCGCATGATGTTGCATGTCGCCCACGCTGCTCACAATGGCCACAAGAAGATCCTCATCCGCACAGTTGACACTGATGTTGTTGTCCTGGCAGTGGCGCTGGCACGCACCCTAGAGGAGGAAGCCAAAGTGTGGGTGTCCTTCGGCACGGGCAAGGCTTTCCGGTTCTTGGCAGCCCATGAGATGGCACGGGCTCTGGGCCCTGAGAAAGCACAGGCACTACCGATGTTTTATGCTTTGACGGGCTGCGACACGGTCTCCTGCTTTGCCAGACATGGCAAGAGGACAGCATGGGCAGTGTGGACAGCTCTACCTCAGCTGACCCAGACACTCACTGACCTCTCCACTGCACCAGATCATATTGATGAAGATGCCATGCACACCATCGAGAGGTTCGTCATCCTGCTTTACGACAGAGCAAGCACCACAACCGATATCGACAAGGCACGCCGCAAACTGTTTGCAAAGAAGAGCAATGTCCAGCTGATCCCACCGACAAGTGCAGCCCTGAAGCAGCACGTCCGACGAGCAATATACCAGGGCGGACATGTCTGGGGTCAGGCCCTGCTTCCTGCACCAACATTGCCATCACCAACCGACTGGGGTTGGATCAAGACCAGCGACATGTACGAACCTCTCTGGACAACGCTCCCCGAGGCATCCAAGGTCTGCCGGGAGCCTATCTCCTGCAAATGCCAGAAGGGCTGCATCAAGAGGTGCAAGTGCAAGAAGGCCAGTCTGGAATGCACACTACTGTGTGCTTGCGACAGGGAGTGCTCTCAGAACTGAACTTGCAAACTTAAAATGAAGATTCTGAACTGTTCCAGACTGTACACAGGTACTGTAAAACAGTGAACTTATCTGCATATTGCATTTAGCAGATTATGTGTTAATTAAAGGTAGTAGTGTCCCTTGACCACAGAAGTATAACATTTAACTTGCCCATGATTGATCTGATGAGAGCAAGCCACCATAATTATCACTATCTGGTTCTGTTATTGTTGTTGTATTATCAATGTAATTAGCCTAATTGTGTTAATAATTTTGTTAATAGGCATCTTAATTGGCGTGGGCAGTGTCCATGAATAGCTATTGACAGACAGAGGAAGAAGGTCAGATAACATTTCCACAACTTAAATGAATCTAGCCTATTCACAAGGAATGTCAGCATTTGATGCCTGATCATGGGTTTCCTTGTCGCCATTTCATCTGCAATTAGCCTAAATATGTTAATTAATATCAGCAGCATCTCCCAAAATGTGACTAAGAGCTATCTGGCATGTCTTGATTCAAGACATTCAATAAACATTCACTAAAACCTTCAGCAGCAAACTTTATCTAACTTCTGTGTGTCTTTTGGGTGTCTGCTGGCGGCCATTTTGGAAAATGGCCGCCACGGCCGCCAGGGGGCAGTTGGGCGATGGCTCCACACCCAAATTTGTTTATAATATATTGGTCTCCCTCTGTGCCAAAATTGGTGCTTTTATCAAAAAATGCACAATAGGTTAGCTTACCCGCTGTACTATTTAGACATAACGGCATTTAAGTTTATTCGTTTATGCTCGTTATGATCATTAACGAATTTACACTGGAACTGTCGAGCGCGGACCAGTCTATAAAATACGCGGCTTCAGAAATCCGGTATTTAGCGTTCACACGAGGAAATGCGTGGTCCAAGAGATCCGGTATTTCACAAGCACGGCAAATTATTCGGGTTCTGGGAAGCCGCGTATTTACATCAAATACCCGATCTGTTTAGATACCGTATTTCTTGGACCGCGCATTTTGCCTTGTGTGAACGCTAAATACCGGATTTCTTGCTACGTGTGAACGCGGCTTATATATTGTCGTCGGCATCCGTGCGTCTCGGGAGTATATATATATTATATATATATATATATATATATATATATATATATATATATATATATAATATTATATGCGTGTGTGCTCGCGCGCGTGTGTTTGTGTTGTGTGTGCGTGCATGCGTGTGTGTGTTGTGTGCGTGCGTACACGCGTGTGTGTGTTCGTGCGTGCGTGCGTGTGCGACTACAACGGCCACAACAACAACAACAACTCTACAGCAACTCTTAATATAGGTTTGGGTGTTTCAGCAGTGCAGCAGCGGAGGGTGTTGAACTATGTTCTTTCTACAGCGGCATATTGGTAAACAACTAAACTGTATTGTACGATTGTCGGGGCTTCGCGTGTTGAATTGTGCATACGCAGCTGCATAATAAGCGTCAGTGGTGACGTAAAGCTATACGCGGTATCATGGTTGGTCAGACAATTTATACTCATAATGAATTGATTAGATTTCAACCCGGATCTCGCGACTCCGCAGTCGGCTTTTAAACTCTGATACTGTTTCGATGTGATCGCAAGGTAAACCACAACGTCATTCTTACAGACACTGGCAATCAAAACGCATCTAGAATTCTCGTCACTGACGAAATATATTGCGTCGTCGTCTCGTTCATACAGATGAACCGATTTCATACCGATTTCATACTGATACAATAATACAGAGAAACTGGTTTGCAAGCGACAAGAATTGACGAAAGAACTGTGTATCATTGCATGAGAATATGGCGACTGCTTACTAAACTAGTTTCGCTAATAGTTTACCTGCGGAACACAGTTGCAACGCAACGAGTATTAACTCCTCCAAGTCACTCGCCAACCCAACCAGTTTTACCTGTATGGCAAAAATATTTATATATATCACTATTCTAGATGTATAGCGATGTGTTTTTGATATCCCCAAAGCAGCACGCATATAACGCGTTATAAAATTTCTTTTCGTTTTCTTAGTAGTAATATTTTAGTTAGTAATAGAAGTAGAGTGTTTATAATGATGTAATATTTAATTTTATATGTGAATTTAATTTAATTATATTAATATAATTTTAGAATTCTTTCTTGGATCTGAAGTAGCACAAATTTACTTATCGCACAATGCACAAAAATTATTGCTTTTTTCGTTGTACTTTCACAACATTTTGTACAATTACAAATCGGCCTTCTATTGTAATTTTGTACATAATATTTTATCCAATTTTCTCGTTTCATATACGGATTGTCTCGTAACTTATCATCGCAAACAGTTGTTTTGCGTAATTGACATGTGTGAGATGTGTGTTTTGATAAAATGAAAAACATTTGGGTTCGTGGAAGGTAAGGACTACCTACTATACCTCAACATCAGAATATATTTAAATAGAAACATGTTATCCCATGGGGATGTTGCCGCACGCACGCATGTGCGTACGCACGCACACACGCACGCACACGCACGCACACGCACGCACACGCACGCACACGCGCTTTTTTAATCGTTTCTCCAAATATTTGTCAAATCAAATTGGTACAGTAAAACGGTAAATTGGATTGATCGTTGCATGCCACATTGAATAAATAATGTACACTTTGGAAATTGCAGGTGTCGTGTCTAGAAATAACCGCGTGTCGGATGGTGCTTGGTGGTACATGGTGCCGTCTGCACGCGCTACTAAAAATTTGACAATCATTTTAGCGTTGTAATGTCTATTAATATAATATAGCAATATTTATATTTCATGTCGCGGTGCACAAGATGATTTTAATATACACGTAACCGTACATGTGCGTCACACTACTCGCCTGACAGACCATCCGATCAATGAACACGATCTGAACACGTTGGTTTGAGCATCTCTTGCATCCTAAAGCTTTATGTGAAGAAAGAACGTTCACGTAGGAAATGTGTGGTGCATGTCGCAGTTTAAAGAAACGCGGCAATTGTAGCGTGGACTGATCACGTTGTATGTACACGTGCGCCATTATTAGACTACGCTGTAGTGTAGATGCAGAGGTTTTGGTTAGGCTACCGTAAAAAACGCCGGTTTTTCGTGTGAAACGCGAAGTTAGCGTTTCGCCGTTGACACTATTTTCCACGCATAATGAACTTTGAAAAGCGTATGTGCAGGTAAAGAGCCAGAATACTTGACATACGACGCACACGACACGACGCACGATTGCGCGCGCACACACACGCCCGCTCTCACGCTCTCACGCTCTCACGCACGCCCGAAAGAACGCACGCACACACGCACACGTAAAACGTACACGCACACAAAGACACTCGCGCATGCATACCCGAGTAGGCAAGAGCGTAAGCACGCAAACACGCACGCAAAGAAGTGCGAGCGAAAGCAAACCCGAGCGAACACAAAAAGAAACTATGCTACTTCGCATGCAGCAATTATTTCATCCGACTATTTAGTAGTCGGCACATGAGGTGATTGAGTAGTGACAGCATTTTGGCATCACATCGCCATTTGCTATATTAAACGTCGCCCTCATTAGTCATCAGGTATACATTTCCTGTTTGCGTTTCCACCGCGCGTGGCGCTTTACAACTTCTATCGCGCCTTTATGGCTATGGGACTTCACCCCGCATCACAGGAGCAGATGTACGGGTATATGCTTTTCATGCTGCATCGAGCAATATGTATACACCTGTGTTTATACAATTACTCTGAATATGAGTCGATAATTGCGAGTTTTTCAATTCATATTTTCGTTTCCTATTGCAATTAATATTAATGCAAGACATGAATCGAATTTATAGTTACATCCGTTACAGTTTTTAGAATATTGGTAGCCCTATGCAGTAAATTTTTTTTATTCAAAGTATCGCGTGGACGCGCACTGCACAGTAAAAACTTAAAGTACAAACGTAAAGTGCCCATAACCTGCTGCCTTCTTAACACACATATATCTATTATTTCGAATTGTGCTTCGACACTATACGAGAGAGGTATTGGATTTCGCAACTGCTGGTTTTCTGTGTGCGCGGTTGTTGTCTGATGTTCGCTCACTAGGCGCGCAAATAGGAGTGCAGCTGTATTTGTATTTGTAGAATAAACCGAAGCAGCGCGCGAATAGCGAGCGCATGCCGCGGCTGGAGTCGTCTGCGTCGGTACACACCGGCAGCAGCAGCAGCAGCAACAGCAGCAGCAGCAACAGCAGCAACAGTAGCAGCAGCAACAGCAGCAGCAACAGGCGCAGCAGCAGCAGCAGCAGCAGCAACAACAGCAACAGCAGCAGCAGCAACAGACGCAGCAGGGGCAGGAGGAGGAGCATCAGCAGCAACAGCAGCAGCAGCAGCAGCTCCGTGCATAGCTTCAAGCCGAGCCGTTAGCATTCTCCCTGGCCGCACGAGATGCAGCAAGTTAACTGGCTGCTGCCTTTTCTCCCCGTGCGTTCCAGCAGACGCCGACGTGTCGTGACGTCGGAGGGCAAGTGGTTGTATTTCGCTGCTAATTGACGACTTCTTTCGTCTCGTCTGCAGTTTTACGGCCCGACGCGCGTGCGATGACGTCACGAACGCGGGGCGAGATCTCTTTACAGAGCACGCTAGTTGAGTGAATATCGCTGTGCTGGCTGCCGAAACCCTACGCAGATCATTGTAACGCTGTGCCCCTGGGTCCTTGCTCGAGATGTCTCCTGGTGGATACACACACATGTGTATATGGAAAGGACGAGAGTGAGAGATGGTGGTGGCGGAAACTCTAGCCTGGCGCTGCGTTACGATGGCGTTCGACTTATCGTCGTTGTATTCGGGCTAGGATCGGAGAGCTCGTGAGCATGGGAGAAAATATGGGCGATAAAGAAACGACCGCCGATGTCGGTGATAACGCGCAGGCGGGTCCCTCGGGAGTCGCTGATGACGATGGGTCACGTGTCTGCCCTGCGACAGTGGCCGGCGTGAAGGTGCGACCCGCCATAATTGCCTATGAGGAGACTGGTCCTGCAATTACGGCCGATGTCGAGTTGGGACCCGCGGCTCACATCGACGTGCAGACACAGACTAGGATGTCCCAGGAGCCACCGAAGCCACCAGCTAGTAAGTTTCGCGTGAAATTCAACGTTGGGAAATTCCGACGTGCAAGTGCCAAAGGTGTTTCTACCGAGTCGGTGGAAACCGACGTTAACGATTCCGCGAAGTCCGACGCGTGTGTTCAGGAGCGGGAATTCAAGCGAAAACGGCGAAAAATCGGCAAAAACCTAATGGCGGTTAGCATCGCGTTTCTGCTTGTCTTCACCGCTTACCAGTCGCTGCTCAACCTACAGAGTAGTTTGAATGCTACGCTGGGAACAGGTTCGCTAAGTATGATATACGTATCACTGATGCTTTCGTGCATGTTCGTACCGAGTGCTATCATCAAAACCATTGGCTGCAAGTGGACCATTGTCGTGTGCATCGCCGTCTATGGCCTATACATGCTAGCAAATTTTATTCCAAGCTGGGGGACGTTGGTACCAAGCTCGCTGATCCTTGGGGCAGCGACGGCACCACTGTGGTCAGCCAAGTGCACTTATCTCACCTCTCTCGCCATCGAATACGCGCAGCTGACACGACAACCGCAGGAGGAAATAATCGGACGCTTCTTCGGCATCTTCTACATCACATTCCAAACGAGCCAGATCTGGGGCAACTGGCTGTCGTCGGCCATGTTGGATCCGGACACGTGGGAACATGCCAACGCGACGAGCGCGGGAGTCGGTGGCTCGAGCCAGCCACGCTTCACCGACGACGACGACGAGTACGTCTACTCGCTGAGTAATCCCGTGTACAGGTACTGCGGCGGTACGTGGAACGCCTGCGACAGCGCCGCCAGGCGAACCAACGCGACCGACGTGCGTTTTCCCGAGGGCTATTACAAACTGGCGGGCGTCTGGATCGCCTGCATCATCGCGGCGGCCATCATCATCGCGGCGCTCTTCGACCAGCTCGACGCCGACGCCCAGATGCTACGGGAGAGGAGGAGGTTCGAGAGGCCGAAGATCGAGCTTAGTCTCTTCATATCAACCGTGAAACACCTTCGGAATCCGCACCAAGTGGCCTTAATACCTCTCACCATATACAGCGGCATGGAGCAGGCCTTCGTCGCCGCAGACTTTACGAAGGTATACTGTTGCGACGCATGCGCGGTGCTCCGACACCAACTCTGCGCGAGCATGTAAATATATGAATGAGTTAGCTTTATGGGTGGACAACTACAAACACAAGCTGTATCCTATTGTGATTGTATTTATCTAATTCTGTGTGTACATAGCCATGCAGTGATTTCCGTGCTATACCGAACATGACATTGTATATGCCTGCAAACGTGCTTTCCCTGAGTAGTTTCTATATATGCAACTAATTCGCGGGCAGGACATGTGATTATAACATACGCCGCTGACAAATTAACTGCGTGCAACGTACACCTCGCGGTCAAACAGCTTCAGTTGCTCAAACAGCCCTACTGAATTGTTTACGCAATTTTCATATTTATTATTTACCGACTCTTCCTTTCTATATCTCCCTACCTCCTGCCGGGGTTGTATCAGAATTTTGAAACACCATGTATTGGGGAGTCGTTGCAGGATTCAACGTATATCTAATCATATCGGTTAGAGAGGCTAGTTCCCTCGTAATATCTATCCATCCATCCACATCACAACTCCATCCATCGCATCCATCCATCAATCCATCCATCCATCCATCCATCCATCCATCCGATCATCCATCCATCCATCCATCATCCATCCATCCATCATCCATCCATCACTCATCATTCCATCCATCATCCATCCATCCTATGCGATCCATCATCCATCCATCCATCCAGTTCCATCAGTTCATCCATCCATCCATCCATCATCAATCATCCATCCATCAGTCCATTCCCATCCATCATCCATCCATCCATCATCCATCCATCCATCCATCATCATCCATCCATCCATCCATCCCATCCTCATCCATCCATCCATACCGTCGTTCGTCCGTCCGTCCGTCCGTCGTCCGTCCCGGTCCGTCACATACATAATTACATTACATAATTATTAATACATACATACATACATCATCATCCATCCTCCATCCAAATCATCACTTCCACTTATCTATCCATCTATCCATCCATCCATCCATCCATTCGTCAATCCATCTCGCATCCATCCATGCCATCATCCACTCATCCATCCATCCAATCCATCCATCCATTCCATCCATCCATCCATGCATCCATCCATCCATCCATCCATCCATCCATCATCATCCAATCCTCATCCATCCAATTAATCCATCCCATCCATCCAGTTCCATCCATCCATCCTATCCATCATCCCATTCATTCATCCATTATCCATTCCATTTCATCATCCAATCATCATCCATACATTCCAGCCTCCATCTATCTCCATCATCCATCCATCCATCCATCTGTTAGGAGTATCAGGGTGCTACTTTTGGTAGCGAATAGATCAAGATTGGAACTTTTTTTAGAACACTTTATCAATTGAAAAATTCTGCAACTTGAAGATCCTGCATGGTGTGTATGGTTTCCAGGCACGATCTTAAATGGGCCATACACGTTCAAGATTTGCGTGGCTAGGAGTCAGTAAAGATGTTCGTATATTACAAAATCTAGGCTTAGCTGTTGAAGATCTCCGTACAATTTTACATAATGGTTACGTCAGACGATTCTGGAATTGCTGCACCCATCTGGCACCGGGCCTACAAGAAACGCTTCACGGTCTATTGGAATCTGTTCAAGTAAAGCAGTGAAATAATAATTAGGTTTACCGTTATAATATTGGAATAGGTCCGACATGTACGATGAGGTACTATCTCAGCTTCAGATCAAGACTGGCGTTTCGTTCGCGAAGCCGCTTTGTTTGAAAATGTTTGCGTATCAGCTCAAAAGCTTGTAAACGATTACAGGATATTTTGCCATCCTTCAAGCCAATATATGTGTGCTAACCGGCCCAATAACACGGAATTCTAGGTAACTCCGCCGCGACTAGCACAAAGTCGCTCGTACCCAGCCCGGTACTTCAATAAGCCCCTCGTTCCGCTACATGTGTCAGGATATTAACAAAATTGTAAACAGGCAACTGAATTTATTACGAATAGCGATGGATAATGCTGTCATTTTGTTGACGCCCTTTATTAAACATTATTGTCTCTCTTGAAAATAAACTCTCCTGGGCCAAACTTTCGGTTATGCTGATGTTTGATTCTATCATTGTGTCGCATTTTAATTGCTAACTATTTTTCACAAGGATCACGTTATTTGTAAATATCAGTAATATATTCTAAAGATGATTTTTTAGTTTGAAGTTATATAATTTTACGAAAACCAAAATTTCAAGTGATATCTATGTCTTACATGGGACATATATATATTGTAAATATTGATTCCATTTATCAGTTTCGTATACTGCTTGCTGATATATTGTTTGCAAAATTTATCTTTAATGTAAACGTTCTGTTAACACTAGTTTTGCAATAAACCTATTATCTATCTATCTGTACTCTATCTATCTATCCATTATCGCATCCATTCATCCATCCATCCCATGCATTCATCATCCATCCATCCAGTCCATCCATCTATCCATCCATCCATCCAATCATGTCCATCCATCCATCATCCATTCATCATCCATCCATCCATCCATCCATCCATCCGATCCATCCATCCATCCATCCATCCATCATCCATCCATCCATCATCCCATTCTATCCATCCATCCACGTCCATTCCATCCATCATCCCAGTCCACGTCCATCCATCACATCCATCCATTTCATCCTCCATCCTCCTCATCCCTCCATCCTATCCATCCATCCATCCATCGCATCATCCCATACCATCCATCCTTCATCCCATTCCACCATCCTTCCCTCGATTCCATCCATCCATCCATTGCATCCATTCCCTCCATCCATGCATCCATCCATGCATCCATGCATCCATTTATTCCACTAATCCATCGTATCATACATGCATCTGGATCCAGGCACGCACACATCCATTCCCCGTCCGTCCGCCCCCCCCCTCCGTCACGTTCGCTCCGTCCGTGCCGTCCGTCCGTCGTCCGTCCATCTCTACTCCGTCGCGTCTGTCCATCTATCCGTTCCGTCCGTATCCGTCTGACCGTTCGTAAAGTCAGACGTCCGTCGCTAAACATAATTACTGATAACTAATTTAATACCAATCAACATCAACCATTCCGCAACATCAACGACTACATATAACGGCTAACCACAAACTGCGTCGCCAATGACAGCGACACAGAGAAACCTAGCCGCTCTCCACCTGACACTACGTCCAATGAATATTGACCAGTGAACAGGCTGGGTGTTCAGCTTAGTGCCAATTTACTGAAGCTCCATATTAGAGTCATATGTACCCCAAGAGGTACTGCCCGGAACTACCCTGGGTACGGTCGCTATTACGCGAACGTACCCTGCGTCAACTGCTTTGATATTGCGTTAGGGTGATAGATTAGGGGTTAGAGTATGGGTTTAGGGTTAGGGTTTAGAAGTATTAGAGTTAGAGAGGTAGAGCGTATAAGCCGAATCCTACTAGAATCGATTAGTTACGGAGTTAGGCCGAGATACGGATCCAAGCATATTAAGATAACACAGCATACTAGGAGTACGTTCCGGTATACCGGACCGTACCCAGGGTACGTTCCGGCAGTACCCCGGGGGACATAGACCCTCTCAGCGATACTGAACACCTCTAACAGCCACACCTGCTAACGAAATAGGAGCTATAGTCAAAGGGATCATTAAAGGTACTCGCACAACAAAATCGTGACGCTTTGCACTTCGCCAGCTTCATCATAATAACATGATTAGCATGAATAGCAATTATGAATACAGTTGAAGTGTAACGAGTGAAATGGACACCAAATACACTTCAAAATCGTAGCCCAAGCATATATAAATTCCTGATAGCTTGATACTCACACTCATTTGCCGCACTAAAGCCATATAATAACAGATAACAGATTTGGGTCACTATGCCCTGTAGGGAATTACGCTGACCTACCTAAGCCAAATCTGCCTAAACCTTACCTCACTATAATCCTTACCTACCCCTTATCACGAACCTAACCGCACACCTTACCGAACCGACGAGAGCTAACATTGGTTGTGTGTTCACTGTGTGTGTGTTTACTTACGGTGTTACTCGCTCTGGTACATCAAATCGTTGCGTAGTTTCATACGAGGAAATAATGTTGCAGGGCTGCCAACATTGGGTGATAGACGAGAGTGAAATGCGAGGGAGCGAAGTAACCGAGTGGGGGTGGGTGTGGGAGGGGCTTTCCCCCTCCCACGGTAGGGATCGAGCTTTTGCATTTTATAACTTCAATTTGTGCAATTTGGTGCATACTAAAGTGACTGTTTTCCGATATTGTAAGTTTTTTTTTGCTGTGCGTGAGATATTTCAGCATTTTATTCATGAAGAGATATTCATGCGTGAGATATCTCAGCATTTTTTTGCTGTGCGTGAGATATTGTAAGATCAGTGTCAGAGCGTGAGATTTGGTCAAAATGCGTGAGTCTCACGGTCAATGCGTGAGAGTTGGCAGCCCTGATGTTGTATCGGTCGTTCAATCGCCTTATATCCCGCCAGGACCCGCCTCTTCAACTAACATCAAAAACTAACATTACAGCTGCCTTCCTGCCTGTCCGCCCGCCCGCCCGTCCGTCCACCTGCCTGTCTGTCTGCCTGTCTGCCAGTCTGTCTGCCTGTCTGTCTGTCTGACTGACTGACTGTCTGTCTGCCTGCCTGCCTGCCTGTCTGTTTGTTATTCTGTCTGAACATCAGTGTACATCAGTCTGTGTGCGTCTATATGTTGGACTATGTGTTGTGTATATCTATGGTTGGACGCACTCGCGTACGTATACGTGTGTGCATGCGTGTGTGCGGGTGCGTAAATGCATGGATACGTGTGTATATGCATCGCATACGCATCAATTTATTTTTATTTAGCCCGTATATAAACATGTGTTATGTCACGCGCGCATATATTTTTGATAGCCGGGTACGTAACGTCATGGGAATTTTAAAGGTGCGGTCGATATTCATTATCTCAACCGATATAACTCGTCTGCTAGTGGTTGCTGCAAATTATGTAACCAGAGTATTCCTGAGTTGTGTGTGTTGACTGTTGACCCTGCTAATTTCTATAGCAGTTTGAATATGTATATAAGAGACATCTACCAAACTGGGCTGTCAAAACATAAGCGAGGTAGTCGGGCTGTTAAAAAAATAATGGGCTAGACTGTCAAAATATAAATTAGCTGGACTTTCAAAAAATGAGCCGGGCTGTAAGGTGACTGCTGAGAACTTCTGGTCAGACATATTATATTGCTGGTCAGAGATTTCTGGTCAGAATGCTGGCCTTTACGCATATAGCAGCCTATATATATCAACCCTAACCCTAACGTGCTAAGTATAAAGTGCCCGAACTAACATGCATACGTGACACGTCGTGCATATGTGCGTGCGATTAGCGAACGATGGTTTTTGCAAAAAAACAGCGATGTGCGTAATTGATTGCGTGCATCTATGAATGATTATTTATAACTGTTTCAAGTTGCCGGAGGTCTGTGCGTATATTGGAAAAACTGTGGGCAAATGTGTAAGACCAGAAGCACTTAGGCGAGCTAATTTTATAGGAGGGCAAGTGGATTGACATGTTAATCATTCGGAGTATATGGTTGTATATAAGAACGTGCTTAGAACAGGATAGATGAGCAGCAATGAACCAGCGTGAAATCTTATATGAAATATAATAATTCATTGAATAATTAATATGAATGAATTCAGTAGCGGTGACCAGCTTGGACTGGCGAAACTAATAGCACCAGAAGCCGTATGCCAGCACACTTCATGCCTCCTCCACGATAACATACATTGTCACGGTGTTTTAGTCTTGACCTGTGATTGGATCCTAAACAATTGTAATATTATCTGCTCTTATTTCACGTTGTGCTGTTTTCAGCCGGGAAAAAATGCGCCCACTAGTCAAATATTGCATGCGTGGTGTAAAATGATATCTCTCTCTCTCTCTCTCTCTCTCTCTCTCTCTCTCTCTCTCTCTCTCTCTCTCT
>NW_014578020.1:61580-65906 GCF_000485595.1 Priapulus caudatus | reverse complement strand
CATCCATCCATCCATCCATCCATCCATCCATCCATTCATTCATCCATTCATCCATCCATCCATCCATCCATCCATTAAGTTATGCAGGTGTACTTTGGTAGAAATAGACTTCAAGATGCTGAACTTTTTTTAGAACACTTTCAATTGAAAAATTCTGCAACTTTGAAGATCCTGCATGGGTGTATGGTTCCAGCACGATCTTAAATGGGCCATACACGTTCAAGATTTGGTGGCTAGAGTCAGTAAAAGAATGTTCATGCTTCGTATAATACAAAAATCTAGGCTTAGCTGTGAAGATCTCGTACAAATTTACTATGGTTACGTCAGACCGATTCTGGAATATGCTGCACCCATCTGGCACCCGGGCCTTACCAAAGAACGCTCACGTCTAATTGAATCTGTTCAAGTAAAGGCAGTGAAAATAATAATAGGTTTACCGTTATAATAATTGGAATAGGTACGACATGTACGATGAGGTACTATCTCAGCTTCAGATCCAAAGACTTGCGTTTCGTCGCGAGCCGCTTTGTGAAAATGTTGCTTATCAGCTCAAAAGTTGTAAACGATTACAGGATATTTGCCCTCCTTCAGCAATAAATGTGTCTAACCGCATAACACGGAATTCTAGTAAACTCCGGCTAGCAAAAGTCGCTCGTACCAGCCGGTACTTCAATAGCCCTGTTCCGTACATGTGCAGGATGATTAACAAATTGTAAACAGGCACTGAATTTTTTACAATAGCATGGATAATGCTGTATTTTGCTTGCGCCCCTTTATAAACATTTTGGTCTCTTTGAAATAACTCTCTGGGCAACTTTCGGTTATGTGATGTTTGATTCTATCATTGTGTCGCATTTTAATTGTAACTATTTTTCACCAAGGATCACGTTATTTTAAATTCAGTATATATTCTAAAGATGTATATAGTTATATAAAGAGAGGAAGAGAGAGAGAGAAGAGGAGAAGAGAGCGAGAGCAAAGGAGAAGCAGAGAGGAGAGAGAGAGAGGAAGAAGAGAGAAGAGAGAGACGGAAGAGAGACGAGAGAGATGAGAGAGAGAGAGTATATATTTATCAACACAGCATGCAATATTTAGACTCAGTGCGGATTTTTCCCGCTGAACAGCACAACGTGAAATAAGAGCAAGATAATATTACAATTGTTTAGGATCTCATCCACGGTCAGGACTAACACCGTGTGAAGATGTATGTTATGTGTCGGGAGGATGCGCATGAGTGTGCTGGCATACGCTTCTGTTGCTATTAGTTTCGCCGTCCAGTAGGCTGACCGGTCCCCGCTAGCTGAATATCATTCATATTAATATTCAATTGAATTATTTATAATTTCATATAAAATTTCACGGCTGCGTTCTTGCTTGCTACATTTCTATCTGTTCTAAGCACACTTCTTTATATACAGACCACTATACTCGAATGTATTAACATGTCTCACTTGCCCCTCCTAATAATTATGGCTCGCCTAAGTGCTTGTCTGGGTCTTACACTATTTGCCACAGTTTTCCAATATACGCACGACTTCCGGCAACCTTGAACAGTTATAAATAATCCAGTCATAGTGACGCAAATCAATTACGATATCGCTGTTTTTTGCAAAACCATCGTTTCGCTAATCGCCAACGAAAATATGCATCGACGTGTCACGTATGCATAGTTAGTTCGGCGCATTCGTATACTTAGCACGTTTAGGTTAGGGTTGATATATATAGGCTGCTTATGCGTATAAGGACAGCATTCTGACAAGAGAATCTACTGACCCAGCATTATAATATGTCTGACCAGAAATTCTCAAGCAGATCACCTTACAGCCCGACTCATTTTTGAAACACAACACAAAAAAAAACGGTCCAGCGCTATTTATATTTTGACAGTCCTAGGCATTTATTTTTTTAAAGCCGACTACTCGCTTATGTTTTGACAGCCAGTGTGTAGATGGTCTTTATTAGACATTATCAAATGCATAGAAATTAGCAGGGTCAACAGTAAAAACACACACTCAGGAATCTCTGGTTTACATAATTTGCAAGCAAACCACTAGAGACGAGTCTATATCGGTTGATGATAATGTATATCGACGCACCTTAAAATTCCATGACGATTACGCTACGGCTATCAAAACATATTATCGGCGTGGCATAAACACATGTTTTATATCGGGCTAATAAAAATAAATTGAACTCGTATGCGATGCATATACATCACCGATATCCATGCAGTTTACGCACCCCGCACACACGTCATGCCACACAGTATTACGATACGCGAGTGCGTCAACTAGATTACACAACACATGTCATACTATAAGACGACACAGCACTTATGTACACTGATGTTCAGACAGAATAAACAAACAGTGCATGCAGCAGCGCAGGCAGGAGACAGACAGTCGCTAGTAGCACAGACAGACAGGCCAGACAGACTGCAGACCGACAGGCAGTGTGGACGGACGACGCGGGCGCTGCGGAAGCAGCGAAGGCAGCTTAAGTTAGTTTTTGATGTTAGTTTGAAGAGTGAAGTCCTGGCGGGAGTATAAGCGATTGAACGACCGATAAACAGTCTAGGGCTGCCACTCTCCACGCATTGACGTGAAGACTCACGATTTTGACCAAAGCTCACGCTCTGACACTGAGCAATTACAATATCTCACGCATCAAAAAAATGGCGGAGATATCTCACGATGAAATATCTCTTCATGAATAAATGCTGAAACTATCTCACGCACAGTCAAAAAAAACTTACAATATCCGGAAAAACAGTCACTTTAGTATGCACCAAATTGCACAAATTGAGTTATAATGCAAAAGCTCGGATCCCTACCGTGGTAGGGGAAAGCCCCTCCACACACCCACCCCACTCGGTCGCTTCGGCTCACACTCGCATTTCCAAATCTCGTCTAATCACCCATATGTTGGCAGACCCTGCACTTATTTCTGATAGAAAACTCACGAACAGCATTTGATGACCTAGACCGCAGTAATACACGTGAAGTAAACACACACACAGTGAACCACAACCAATGTTAGCTCTCGTCGTTCGGTAACGGCATGTGCGGTTTAGGTTCGTTGTTGTGATAAGGGATTAGTAAGGTTATTAGTGAGGGTAATGTTTTAGGCAGCATTTGGCTTAGGCTAGATCAGGTAATTCCCTACAGGGCATAGTGACCAAATCTGTTATCTGTTATTATATGGCTTTTAGTGCAGGCAAATGATGTGTGAGTATCAACTATCAGGAATTTATATATGTTGGACTACGATTTTGAATGTAATTTTGGTGTCCATTTCAATCGTATGACACTTCAACTGTATTATAATTTTTGCTATGCATGCTTCTCATGTATTATGATGTAAGCTGGCGAAGTGCAAAAGCATTCACGATTTTGTGTGAGTACTTTAATGATATCCTTTGAACTCATAGTATCTCCATTTTCACATATTTCCGTTAGCAGGCCTGTGGCTGTTAGAGGTGTTCAGTATGCGGACTGAGGGTCTATGTCCCCCGGGTACTGCGCGGGAACGTACCCTGGGTATCGGTACCGGTTATACCGAAACGTATCCCTGCGATAACTATCTATATGCCGGACCGTTACCTCGGCTTCTTAGCTCCACTAACGAGTCCTAGGGAGTCGCCTTACGCTACCTCCCTAATACCCTAACTCTAACCCTAACCCTAACCCTAACTCTAACCTATCCTAACACCTACATATCAAACAGTGACCAGAAGTACGTTCGGTTACCGCAGACCTACCACAGGGATACTTGACGGCATACTAGGCGGGCGACATGACCCTATGAGCTTCCAGATATTCACTAGGCTTGAACACCTCACCGTTCACGGCAATATTCATGACGTTTAGCAGGGGAGAGCGGCTAGGTTCGTGTCGGCGTCTTGTACATGGCGACCGCAGTTGTGGTTAGCGTTAATGTAGTCGTTTGCAAATGGTTAATGGTTGGTTTTGTATTTAAATTAGTTATCAGTAATTATGTTTACCGACGGACGGTCTGACTACAACGGTCGACGGAACGGACGGACAGGATAGATGGACGGACGGACGAATACAGACGGACGGAACGACGGACGGACGACGGAGGACGGACGAAGCGGATGAATGCTGTGCTGGGCTGGATAGCATGAATGTATGTGGATTGCGTGGATGGATAGGATGGATGACGTGTAAATGGATGCATGGATGCATGCAGATGAATATGGTGGCAGGTGATGCTGGATGGATTGGTGGAGGGATGGATATGATGATGAAATGATGGCATGGATGGATGCATATGGATGATGGATGGATGGATGAATGATGGATA
>NW_014578020.1:32752-61489 GCF_000485595.1 Priapulus caudatus | reverse complement strand
TATATATATATGGTCCCCACTTAATACAACATTTTGCGTGCAAATATTTGCATGCATCAATTCAATTTACCCACACAGTAACATTTTGCCCACTGCTTTTTTATTTTTTGCCACCGCTAATTTTAGGCCTATATGAAAGGTTATATATTCAAAACCGCAGTGTATATCCGGTCACACTATTTAGTTAAATACTGCAAATTGCGTAAATAACGGGAGTTGTACAAATTATTATCTACTTAATTGTTGATGCTTCTACGTTTTGTATACGCCAAGAGCTTATAATACCGAAAATACTTGATAACGTAGATAAGTGTAGCACGAAAAAACATCGGTATGCTTGAGCGGACGAGAGTTCAAACTTATAGTAAGACAGCTTTAAATCGTTGTTATTTTAAAAAGCTACATTCTCTATTTCACTGTTTGTCTTTGGGGCGTGCGTTGGAGGACTGCGTTTGTTTCACGTTACAGTAAAGCGAGAACCTACCAGTCAGAACAAACAGCCAGCTACGACCACGAGCTAGCGTTCCGTTGCCACTGTGAAAGCGTTAAGACGTAATTTCAATCAACATTCCGTTTGAAAGCGATGGAGCCTATATATTCTTAACGTTTTTCGATAGATGTCATCGGCATTTCCTTTGTCAAGCTGTTATAGTAGAACGAGCTGTTGACCCAAATCTTGTGATCACATCGGCGCATATAGGCATTAGAAATATATACGACTTGTTGAGTACACATTTCCTCGGAGACTGATTATTGCTCCTTCCCTGTAAAAATATCGGCAATATATGGCCAGGCAGCGAATCGCAGTGTCATGGGCAATAAAACCAGTAGGTGTAAAGTGCTGACATGATCATGTTAATTGCACCTAACTGTGTTTTAGGGCCATGCGCCGTGAAAACGGTCTTGCGTGCACGAGAAAAGATCGCAAATAGTGTTCAACAACCAGTATGTACATGTGTTATAACGCACGGTATTACATAGTTATCCCATTAGTGCGATTTAGTTTTTGTATACGTAATTTAGGTGTAACGTATTATATGTGTGATATGCAATTGCGACGTTTTGGAATATCTGGCGATAGGTGCTATCGAGCGTAATCATGCAGGAACGTGTGCGCGCACTTATTACACATTTCATAGTTTTCTAGGAACATGTATGTATATCAGAAGTAGATAATTCCAAGTAAGTAAAATTTTCCTATGATTTACTTCTGATGTATATACTTATTCGCAAACGTTCCATTCGTCACAATTCTACAATTCGTCAGCAACATATAGGCCGTAAGCTATGATATATATACATTGTTATATACATATATATATATGTTATATGTACATATAGCCGTAGCTACATTACGTTACCGACCGCCGTTTTCTAACGTTCTTTTCATACGCCATTTTCTATAACGTTGTTTTAGACACAGTTACCGAACGCCGTTTTCTAACGTTTTTTTCATACGCAATTTTCTAACGTTGTTTTAGATACCGTTACCGACCACCGTTTTCTAAAGTTCTTTTCATACGCAATTTTCTAACGTTGTTTTTAGACACCGTTACCGACCGCCGATTTCTAACGTTCTTGTCATACGCCATATTCTAACGTTGTTTTTAGACACCGTTACCGAACGCCGTTTTCTAACGTTGTTTTCGGACGCCGTTACCGAACGCCGTTTTCTAACGTTGTTTTCAGACGCCGTTACCGAACGCCGTTTTCTAACATTCTTTTCCAACGCTGTTTTCAGATGCCGTTTTCTAACGTTGTTTTCGAACGTTGTTATCTGACGCCGTTACCGAATGCCGTTTTCAGATGCCGTTTTCGATCGTTGTTTTCGGACGCCATTACCGAACGCCGTTTTCGAACGTTATTTCGTAGACTTCGTCTTGCCCGCAGAGCGTTGGTGTCACGTCGGTACACCGTTTCAGTAATGACGCGTTCTCCGTTCGTCTGCCGCAGGCCTACGTGACGTGCGCGTGGGGCGTGCACATGGTCGGCTACGTGATGATCGTCTACGGCATCGCCGACTCGCTCTGCTCGATCTGCTTCGGTCGGCTAGTGCAGCTGTTCGGCCGCATTCCGCTGTTCATGGTCGGCTCGGCGCTCAACGTCTGCATGATGATCACGCTGTTCGAGTGGAGGCCGACGCAGCTAGACTCGCCCGTGTTCTTTGCGATCGCAGCTTCGTGGGGCGTCGCCGACGCCGTGTGGCAGACTCAGATCAACTGTAAGCATGTAAACAGCAGGTGCAATATCTTCCTACCTGTTATCCCGTAAGCGCTTTCTTGGATCTTATAGTACTGTATAATTATCGGTAGGCCCATTACGCTGCAGCTGGTAATGAGCGTTACATTGCCATACCTCGCCAGATATTCGTCGGTCTGTTGTTAGGAATTAGGTATGGTTCGTCAATCGTCAGTCACTGAAATACGACGTTGTTTCGGTACCATTCATCATGGGATATGTGAACCCTTTGTTTTCTTGCGGGAAATCAATCCATGTGAAGCTGCTGGCCTTAATTGTAGCTTATAGAGCTGTAGACAGCAGCGGTTAGATACGAATCCTGTGCTTAAAGTAAATTAGCTAAACTTGCGCATTAATTTTATACTCTTAATCTCATTCCCATAGCGCTCTACGGGATGCTGTTTGCTAAGACCCAGAAGGCGGCGTTCTCGAACTACAGGGTGTGGGAGAGCCTAGGCTTCACTGTGGCCTTCGGCTGCAGCCACGTGCTCTGCGCACGCGTGAAACTCTTCATCCTCCTCAGCTTCCTTCTGCTCGGAATGACGGGATACGGCCTCATTGAGATGCACATGAGGTATCAATCGCCTATCAGATGAGCAGTTAATTTGCTAAACACGTTTATATTTGCGCTTGCAAAACAAAATCACGGCAGCCATGTGGCTCGCTATCGCCATGCTACTGTCTATTGGTGTACCTGTGTGTCTCTGACTCCATGCCTACGCATTGCATCAACGTTGTCCCTACTGTCCTTTCTGTCCTAATCTACCCATCTTATTTTATATCTCTTCATCTCGTCGCAACCTCTATCTCTCATTGCCAGGTTGATTCTACTTTGGCTGCATTTCTTCAAGCGCGTGTATTTCGTAGGAGGTTGTGGATCATAGTTAACCTTATTACGAATTTATACAGTGCCGATACGTTTACATTCAAGTTGTGTTATTTTCTTATCCGCTCGACAAGTCAAGTAAATGTTATTGCGCTTTATTTAAATTTATTACGGTATCTATTAGGAATCACTTCGGATGTTGCCCTATATTATAGAATAAACGAGAGTTAGTCAAATAAAACACGTTCCGTGGCTTCCGTCCATCAGGGAATGAGTATTTTTAGTGTTGAAACAATAAAATGGCAATATATTGCAATATATAGCAAAATATATATAGCAAAATATTGCAATATATGGCAATACTGACGACACCGCACGCAACGCGGGTGTAATTTATAGTCGCATTATGTATGAGACGTTGGGCTTCATGGTATATACCGCATGAATTATTGCCTTTATGCAGCGTGACCACGTTTATCGCGGTATAGACTCTGCAACGACATATTGCAGATCAATAATATCAAATTGCTGGTAATCAGAGCTTCAAATAACGTTCTGTCGGTTTGTCGCCTGAACTAACAAACGTGGCCAGACCGCAGCATGGATGAGGGTTAGCGATCTGTGGAACAGTATATATGTATGTATATCAAGTCTCAAGAGTACATAATAGGAGATCTCCTATTATGCACTCTTGATGTATATATATATATATCTTATATATATATATATATATATATATTATATATTATTATATATTCTCTTTCACGCTATTACCCTCTTTCACACTGGATCATTATAAGTGAGCGTGGTGTAACAGCTACTAATTCGATATTCTCACGCTAGTGATAAATAATAGATGCCAAAAATACAAAACACCAGCAAGTCGATCGAGGTAATGTATGTTATGTGCTTGTAACGTTGACATGCTTGCGGCCTAATTCAGACCGATTTTCTGTCTCTGCTATTTGCACTGCTCCGTAAATTATAACGCATTTTTATGAAAGCCTTTCATTAACAGAACTTACATTACCGAACTGTTTGTCGAACATTGTGTTGCGTATCGATTATCATCACGCCGAAATCTATAATTTCTGTCATCATAGCCCTAATCGTCGCACAGCCATTGTGGATCATGTATAGGTTTTAATTGAGAAATTTATAATTTTTACAATTTCTCTCCTTTTCCAACCGCTGTGCACTATTATTATTATTATCATCATCATCATCATCATCACTATAGTTTGTATTATCTTTTAACATTCATGTGAGACTTCGCGCTACCTTTCTCTCCTTCGTTTCCTTTCTAGTAAGTGTTCAGCATTAGGCCTATGTCAGTAGGCTGCGCACAACATACACCACTGTCCCATATTCAAATACATCTAGGTATGCGTAAACGTATAATTATATGTAATTAGCTCGATCAACGGCATGCTTATTTATCCACCCCGTAGGTGTTTGTCTAACGCCTTAAAACACCATTGATTTTATGGGGATATTGGTCATTTGATCCACATATGTATACAGCCATAAACGCAGCGAACGTCATTACTGACACGTTTACTCTGTCTTTCATGTTTTTCCAACTGGCCGATATGCGGGCAGCACCAGAAGACCGAAATCGCCTCCAAGCAATCAATCTAAAATCCCCCTGCACTGCTTCCTTTTTACCCGCTGCCCTGAGAAACTCGCGCTAGTGGCGCCCTCGTTTGGTGGGATAAGGACGGGTAGTTTACGTACATCCCGATGAGCTTCATCGATATGAAAGCTCAAGAGATTGAGTGAACGCCGCAACAATCCCGAATAATTATTAATTTACGAGTTAACATAAGAAAAAAATAAGCTGAACATGAACGAATTAACATGATTTTTTAACATGCAGAATCACGGGCACGTTGCAAAAAACACTATAATTACATCTGCCATGCATTTTTACAGATACATTGACTGGAAGGAAATGAAAAAGCAGAAGATTTTGGACAGGTTGGCTGCACAGACGAACTTGTACCTGCAGGTGACCACGTCGCCAGCACGCCGAAAAAGCGTGACGGCACCTAGCAACGACGCCAGCGAATCGGCGCTGTTTGGTCAGGGCATCGGTAATTTCCTCAGCAACATCAACGGCATGGTGATCGAGCAGGTGAGCAAGGCTGGCCAGGATGCCGCGCAGAAGGTGACGAGGATTAGTCAGGGCGCCGCGCAACGCGTGAGCAGACACATGTCGAAGGCCAGCGACGAGATGCGCAGGCGGCAGGCGGCGAGAAAGCTGCACAGGACGCAAGGTGGCGCCACACTGCGTAGGACGAGCAGCGCTCCGGCGGCGCCACACGTGCAAAGGAGTGTACGTGTAGGTCAGCGACTACAGACAAAACACTGTTCCTTTGAAGGCTGCATCGACGCCGAACTAGCACCAAGTAGCAGTGCGGGGCATACCAACCAGGTGCTATCACTAAGCGACGAGGAGTCAACAGTCACTAGACTATAGTGATATCCATCACAAAACAAAGACCCGTATGTGCTAGTGTGTGTGCTAGTATTGGTCACCTAATCATAAACAGAGTAGGGTGGTCAACAAAGGTGTTTAAAAGTTTAAAAAAACGTCATCTTTGTCAAAATACAAACAGTAAGTACTCAAAATCTCATGTTACACTGCAGCTTGTGTGAGCCAATAGAGATTTGAAACGCAGAGCTTCTATCTGCTTTGTTAATAATGTAAACAAAATTTCTTTTGAATAAATAAAGGTACCTGGTCACGTTTGAGTACGAACTGCGAGAAAACACCGCTTTGTGCTATGAGCAACATAACCAATACCCCTCTACCATTTGCATCTGTGCACAAGAATAAATTATATGGCACTTTCTGCAATGCAAGTAGAACGGAGCATAACACAACAACTACACAACTTTTCTATGTAAAGAACATTACACAGTAGAACTTGTTAGAATTGCAGGCACATCAGTGGGAAAGCAGTCCAATTCCAGTTCATGTAAATTAAAAGAATGGTTTATTTTTATTTTTGTACACTGAGGGAAGTTATTAATTGACCGCAAACCATGTGCTATCATCAACACCTATATTTGTTTGGTTTATTTATAAAACTATTAAATTTGTACTTATAAATTACACGTATATTACAGCCAATTAATTGCTGGAACCTGTATATAGAATGAACATATTTTCCCGAACAAGTTCATTCCACTTCATCTTATAATAGATGCTAAATTTTTGGTGTGTTTTCGAGTGTCTTTGGAATTAGTAATGACACTAATCTCCATTTACTATGAACCTATATTAAAATTCAGCTTAAATTTACAATAACAATTTAATAAAACTTGCTGTTCAGATACAATTTACAACAGAATGTACATGTAAAGGTACAAGTTAAAAAAAAAAACACAGACATGTTACAGTTACATGAAATGACTGATGTATTATTTCAGAGGTTGTCTTTGTAACGGAATCTACATAATAAGAAAAACAGTAAAACACTGACCCATCCCATACGGGCTTAACAGGTTTTTAAGACTGCAATGCTATTCTATAATTTTGGTTGTCTCAACACTGGAGGCTGGCTGTGATCAGGATGATGGCTACATTATGTTTGTGGTTACGCTGCTCCCTCTGAAATAGAAAAAAGGATATCGGTCAATGCAAAGCTTATATTTTCTGTAACGATAGTATATTTATTGAATATTTAGTTTGATACATGTATATTAAATTACTAACAGGAAGCTATAAAATGAACAATTGTCCCTTGTCACACACAATTATGTTGGCCAAATGTGGTAGGTAACAAAATTATCATGGGTACGCGAATGCTTTGATGAGAGTTAATGAATGACTGACACTGAACTAAATGAATGATTAAACCATGAATGGTATTTGAAGATGCATATAATTTCTTAAATAACAATCGGTATGAAAACAAGGACAAATTTGTGCCCAAGTTAAAATGAACAATGCTATATACAATTTGCTACACTTATAAACACTTGCCACTATCATCAGCCTTATGATTGCATTCATTATGCTAACCAGAATATGAAGGTATAGTTGTGCGACATTGCTGCCATCTATAGGCGCTTACAATCCAACAAACCACACAACAAATATCAATTACTCCACTCACTCATAGGTTTTCCATTCTCCCACTTTACAACTTTAGCATCGGAGCCTTCTCTCTTCAAAGCTTCTGCTTTAAATTCTGGCTTAAGTGCTCGTCGGACTACTCTTGCTGCTATCTGAGAGTACTGAATGTAACTGCAATCACAGAATAATAAACAGGGATTATACATATATACAGTCCATTTGTGATCCAACATAGATTACGTTCAACCTGTCTAACTAGACTCGCACATGCACATGCCACATTATCAGGGTTCTCCCTACGTTGCGCAAACGGGGCGCGCGCGCGCCCCGTTTGGGAAAACTCCCCCCCCTCCGGTTTGAATCCTTGCGCCCCGTTTAAATTACCTCCGCCCCGTTTAAATTCCACCACAATAAAAGTTTGCCACCGCGGGAATCGATCGTCAAGAATTGCCGTTCGACCAGGACATCCGACGCATGCAATGCAGACAGTAAACAACTTAACCTGCCAATAAACAGTTAACCTGTCACTAACTGTACACCGACTCGGCTATCTTATATATACAAGAACCCCAAATACCGTCTATGGTGTGGTGGCAATTTACTGCATGTAATTAGTCGTACGTAAAAATACACGCGCCCCGAACCCCCCTAGTTTCCCCCCTCCCCCCTCCCGCGCTCCCCTACCCCTCCCCTCCCCCCTGTTTGAATTTCATCCTGGGGAGAACCCTGATTATAATATATATATATATCAACATATATGGGTTATGAAGCAACAATTGTAATATACTAGGAGTGCATCATGCTGATATAAAAACAATATATTTTTTAACATGTGGAAGTTCAATTTGGAAGTTATGAAAGATTGAAACCAAATACAATTACTTAGTTAACACCACAGTAGCTAGTCACGATTATTTAAAAAGTGTAATGTTTATTGTAAAATGCTAATTCCAGCTGGTCGACAAACATATTGCTGCTACAGCAGTGTTCTACACAGCAACAAAAACAGACGTATTAGTAACCAAAATTGCTGCTTGGCAGCCAAAACGTGCATCACTGGTCGCCAATTGAGGACTGAAATAATAGATGCAATCTGATCGCTCGTTTGGGTGCAGCAGTACCACAGTGCACCAAGCACAGACAATCACTGGATTGCTCCGCAACTGGCAAGACAGACACCAGTGAGATGCTTACTACTGACTTCATAGTGCTGGATGCAGAGATGCCAACACTTTTCTGAGCAAACTGTAGTGAGGATATCTGAAATCTGTAGTCCGAGGGTCACGCAGTTACCCAAGTATGTTAGGGGGGTGTTCGGGGCATGCCCCCCGGAAAATTTTTGATTCCGAGATGCAAATTCCTGCATTCTGGGACCCAAAATGATAATAAGTTCAAACTGATATTTGCTGCTAAATACATGTAGTTATTTTTAATCATGTTATATCAATGTAACACTGAAATAAAACACTTAAAATATCATAAAAATAATTTTTTTCCGATCGTAATAAAAATCGTAGTTGTATGCAAATTGGTCGTAGTGGTCAAAATGCAAACGAAATTCGTATAAAATACCGATAAATTGTAGTGGTTGGCACGCATCCTTTAAGGAGGGACAGTGTAAGCTGTCTCAATGCAGCATACATTGTGACATAGATTCCTATTGAGCGCAGACGCCCGACTGTCTCCGAATAAATTCTGGTCTTATCTCACATGGACTACGATGAAGAATACATTAGGCTAACTATGCTAAGAATAGAAAAACGAAATTATTCCTTAAAAGTTAAAGCTACCCAGCTCAAACGTGATGATTCCAAACAGTTTTTCTGACCGTTCTTGTATTTACCCAACTACTACAGTATTTTCCTCGTATTGCTTGCATAACAGCAAGTGTCTAAAGTTAGGTTAACACGTCTTAGAACACTTGTTCACTGTTATTTTCACAAAAGTATACAATGATTTAAGCCTGTTTGTTTACATTGTGTTGACGCAGTTATTTGAAGATGACACTTGTTTTTTGAGAGACCTTGTCCCTGTAATTTAACAGGGTAACTTGAATTAAGCAACAGAGATGTTGTACCAGTCTAGAACCACTACGTCACTCAGTAAGATGAACCTTTTTCTGGTGGTTGCCGATTTCAAGAGAATTGTCACTAGCATGCCTCCCAGCACATTTTGATCATTCAAATATAGGAAATGTAGGACTGTTTATTCTCCAATGACAAATATAGGAGTTTATAGGACAACTCATATGCTTATTATAGGGCATTTTGGCATATTTAATAGGAGTGTTGGCCGAGACACCGAGACACTCTAGATAGTCCATAGACACCGTATGCTAGCCAGACGAGGCTATGCGACAGATTGTCTATACAGCCTGACACGCTTCCATACAAAAAAACCTCCATACAAAAAAACCTATCACCTATGCAGATCTAGATGTAACTCTGTATATCTCAAATAAAACTATTCTGTTACCACCTTTGACTTGCCTTGTTTGAAATATGAACAAGTTGTCCTGCTTCTAAACTAGATTCGTATCTCTTAATTCACAGTATATCAACTAAATTCCACGATTGTTTACCCGCCATGTTTACACTGTGGATTGAGACACATTTGATACACAATTGAGACACGGAAAACCCGAAACGAAAAAGACTCGCTAGAAAATGCTACAAAAATAGTACAATAGCTGCACGATGGCTCTCACGGCAATTACACACCAAAGCAAGTGGAACGATGTTCACAAATGTCTGGGCCAATTGGAAAAACCTAAGACAACATGTTCTCGGATGTAGGGTTGGTTTACATGAGGACCGCAGATCATTTAATTTCCCTTGTTCGGTCCATTGCGGATTTTAGTCGCAGTCGGAATGATACAGAATGGTGGCGAATTCATGATTTTGATTGCATTCATCTCAAAAAGTCACCGTGAACCCCGTAACGTAAGTAACGAGCGCATCGTAGCGCATAGCTCTAGTAACTATAGCCCGCGTACAGTTGCCGCTGGGCTATAGCATCAGCCATTACGAATGCTCGGGACCAACTTACTCCAGCCAGTCAGCAGGAACTATGTATTTCCGCACGTGGAGGGGTGGGCGGGTTGTGTTGGTTGTGGACAAAAACATTGTTGTTGTCAAGTAACAAATTAATAATACTTAATAGTAATTTGTTCATCTTTCATGACAAAACTAATATTACAATCTTTTTTGATCGCTTAATTTGTTACTTGACAACAACAATGTTTTTGTCCACAACCAACCCAACCCGCCCACCCCTCCACGTGCGGAAATACATAGTTCCCGCTCACTGGCGCTGCTGCAGCGCTGCCAGAAATGGCCGTTTGAAGTTCGCAAATCGAATGTTCGTTTACAAGAAATATCGCAAGTATACCATTGCAACGATAGTTAGAGGTTAAATTTTAGTAGCTGATATAACTTAAGACATATTAACTTCGGATAAGAGGCATTAATTGCCTACCACAGACGCTTTATAGCCGGGTATAAGCGAGTCTAAGTTAGTCCCGCGCATCCCTAATGGCTCGTTCTATAGCCCAGCGGCAGTTAATGTAAGCGGGCTATAGTACTAGAACTACGTCACAGGCACTTGGAACGTCTCAATAAAATAGAAAAAGGTAAATAAACACAAAATGTATTTACTACCAAAGTTTTAATGTTTCTCTACTCTATTTCGCCTATAATCACCTGTAAATGCCAGTCAAATGCTCATCTGCAACACGCAAGTACACCGCACGCCCGTGCTGTGCACAAACAACATGAATAAGAGAGCAGGTAGGAAAGTGTGATCGCAAAATTTGCTCGGCACTCGCTTCATTTCACACGATCACAGAACGAAAACACATCCAACGGCTTCCATCTTGGTAGCTATGTGTACATAAATGTTCACTTGTTCAAATTATAATGCTGGCCTTTGTTCTTACCTACTCCCGCCAGAGATATCTCGTGAAATCCTGCAAGAAATGTTCTCTCCGTGAAAATGTAAAGAGGACGAGATGTCTGTTTATACACGAGTAATGGGGCGCATTGCATGCCGGGATGAGCTGCTGCCGGCCTCCGAGCTCTGTTTCGAGGCCCGCCAAGCCAAGCACAATGCGCGCGGGCATGACGTCACGCACACACGACTACAGCGATCGATCGAAAGTAGCGCCGTTAGGGATTTTTGGAGGATACGTCCTCTTTACATTTTCACGGAGAGACCATTTCCTGCAGGATTTCACGAGATATCTCTGGCGGGAGTAGGTAAGAACAAAAGCCAGAGTTATAAATCAAACAAGTGAACATTTATGTACACATAGATACCAAGATGGAAGCCGTTGGATGTGTTTTCGTTCTGTGATCGTGTGAAATGAAGCGAGCGTCGAGCAAATTTTGCGATCACGCTTTCCTACCTGCTCTCTTATTCATGTTGTTTGTGCACAGCGCGGGCGTGCGGTTTACTTGTGTGTTGCAGATGAGCATTTGACTGGCATTTACAGGTGATTATAGGCGAAATAGAGTAGAGAAACATTAAGACTTTGGTAGTAAATACATTTAATGTTTATTTACCATTATTTTTTTTTATTGAGACGTTCCAAGTGCCTGTGAGCTACGTAGTGCACTGATAGTTACAAGAACTTGAACTTGAAGAAGGTGGATGTATACTGTCATTCATTTGGTATATCACGTGAAGTGTTCTTTGGCGATACTTGGCAAATACGACAACTACGTGTTTAGCTGCAGCCAATGTTTGAAACGGTCTTCTAACCCTAGCAGACCGTTTCTTGGAGCTAAAGCCCGGCGCACACGTGAGTTATTTTACTCAAGTAAAATGACGCACGAGTCATTTTACTCACGTGTGCGGCGGATTTTCGTTGAGTAATTTGACGCATGCGTCATTTTACTCACGTGTGCGGCGGATTTTCGTTGAGTAATTTGACGCATGCGTCATTTTACTCACGTATGCGGCGGATTTTCGTTGAGTAACTAGACTCATGCGTCATTTTACTTGAGTAAAATAACTCACGTGTGCGCCTAGATACAATAATGTAACCCAAACCCAGGATAGGGTTACAATGCGTCGCTATGGTTTTCTGTGGACGAAATTCAGGGAACCCCTGAGTGCATCACTCAGGGCGGTTTGCTGGTGCATTTTCAGAGACTAGAACTTCCAAACTGGGTTTATTCTCAACACGAACCTTTCTCCGCTATCTTGGAACTTACTATTATGTATCACAATACTCTGTATTAAACTAATATAACCTGTTACAAAAATTTGAAGTGACGAGCGGCGAATATACTGAGCGCAATTTCTGTTGACCTGTGACGTACTTCGGTTTGAAGAGCGGATTCACCGACCAATCTGAGGGCGCTGCGTTTGCCGATCGCTATGCGCATTAAGAATGCGTACGTCACAGGTCAACAGAAATGGCGCTCGAAATATCCGTTGCTCGTCACTTCGAATTTTTGTAACAGGTTATATTAGTTTAATACAGAGTATTGTGATACATAGTAAGTTCCCAGATAGCGGAGAAAGGTTCGTGTTGAGAATAAACCCAGTTTGGAAGTTCTAGTCTCTGAAAACGCACAAGCAAACCGCCCTGAGTGATTCACTCAGGGTTCCCTGAATTTCCTCCACAAAAAACCATAGCGACGCGTTGTAACCCTATCCTGTGTTTGGGTTACATTATTGTATCTAGTGTGCGCCGGGCTTAACCGTGTGCGGGGCAGTTTAGCCTTTACTTGGCTTTACTTTTAGGTCTAGCGTCGCCGCGCGGTTTATCACTTTCTCGGTTTCTGACCATAATAAAACTAAGCAGTTAAAATCGTAAATACACGCCTAACACTAGGTAATTATTATCTTACTTGATGCCAGCTTGTCTCCAGAACGTCATGGTTTCTGTTAACTACGCTGACGTTGAGTTTATGAAGTTTGTTGTACTTTACAAAAATTCATGAACACAGACTCTGGTCGATTGCAAGATGACCCACAATTCCTTGCGAAGGTCACTTAGGGGAAAAGTGTTGTGACAATTTGTTTAAGTAGCGCACAAAAATGCCTATCATAACGAATATTGTATTTTAACAATTTATGATTATGTACTGTAAAATTTGAGCAGTTCATTTGTGAGCATCAATCGCAGACAACATCACGTTGAAAAGTTCCAGCAGGTATAACACGTGACTACAAGCAACCAATCACGTTACGCTAACTTTAAGAAATTGATATCGTGATGTTCTTGTTGCTGCGAAGTTGACTTATCTAGTAATAGTAATAGTAATATCTACTATTGAACCGGCATTTATCTGACTAGTTCATTATCACGTGAACATGATTATAGCAAATATGTGAATCTAATTCACTGCTGAACTTCCTACGGACATAATTTTAATCTTGTTTGTGATTTCACAGCGTGTAAAACGCGCACGCGAGGCGGAAGAGTTGGCTACTGAGTACTGGCACTGCCACTGGCACTAGGCCCTACTGCCTACAGGCTACTGAGTACTGGCACTGCTGTCTAGTATAATTTGTCAGACTAGCCTAGCGGCTAGCAGCCTACGGAGAAATTTCAGTTTGATTGATGTACGTACAAACTGCAATCGTAGCCATTGCGTGTAGTTAGAAATGTTGACTTGTTATTTATTTGTAAACCCCTCATATTGTAAACCTGGAGTTACTGGTGCCTAAGCCTAAGGCTAAGGCGAATCTTAAATTTTCGTCTTCAATTATGGATACAGGATAGTGTATTACTATTAGGGCTCTTTTTATACCACGGTTGGCCCAAGGATAGAGAACATGGGTCCCAATAGAGAATTGTCTGTCTTGACGTAGAAGTGAGATTTACGGATTATTTAATTGAACACAATGTGCCTTTGAGGGCGGCAGACCATGCAAATGAACTCTTCAAGAAAATGTTTCCAGACTCACAAATAGCCAAAAAGTATGGTTGCAAACATACAAAAACACGTGAAATTGAGACGTGACGTGAGAAATTGCAATTCTTACCTGTGTTTTAATACATGTATTATTACTATAGTAACCTAACTGTGTACGCTCTCTGAAAAGTCATGAAAAGTGTTTTGAATCCTAACTCGTAGGGTTGAGTCTAGGGTTGAGATAGTGTCATCAGACATGAGAATATGGCCCACAGTATGCCTCAGATTGCAGGAAAATGGCTTAAATATTTCAAAATTTTCTGGGGGGGGCATGCCCCCAGACCCCCCTAGCACTGTCATGCCAACGGCTTCTCTATCCTTGAACCCCACGGTTTGTACTTGATACTATTCCACTAGGCTTTGGATTACCTACTTTCTCAGCAAATTATGTGACTAGACTGTTACAACTAGCAATGCCAGTCTGATGACATCACAGGCGAATCGACAGATTTACACCATTTGAACTTCGGAGGATGTTTATAAAATCGTAACTTGTTATTTTCTTTGAGTATAAATCTATCTCAGATTAAAGTAATAATAGTGCTGTAATCTATTTTTAGCATTTTGCAGTGACAGCGGGTGGTTTAGAACAAAATAGGGTTTTAATAGCGTGATGTATTCGTTTCCAAACTGATTGAATTAGCCTTTATATATGGGCCGGTTATGGCATGCATAATTGACTTGGATTGGTACAACCCCCAGGCCCTCTCTGATCCATCCGTAAATGACATCCATTTTAAAATTCCTGGGTAGAAACTTGAATACGATGGCCTTAAAGCGTGTATTGCGAGTTTTTTGGCTCAGAAAAACTAAATATAGCTGAATATAGTCACACCTGACAGTGGAAATATCACTGATTATACCAACATTCAAAACACCAAGATTTTATGCAGTTATAGCATAGAAAAATGGATTTGACCACATCGTACCAGCAATAAATTTTATCGTGTTCCGACTCTCAAAATCACAAATGGTGTCTTAAAACAAGTGCACATTAAAACAAAAGGGCGGGCAATTCTGTTTGGTAAATATTATTGAGTTTTTATGTCAATAATTCAGAGCACTTTCTGTCATTGTCATTCCCGTGTTACTATCTGACTGGCAATCCACAAGCTTCTCTAATAACAGACTTTACGTGGCATTAGTACTACACTGCTGTTACGCTAGTATGAACGTCTGTGTTTACACATTTCTACAGTGCGACGGTATGCATTACTGCACCGTGATAGATGTCTCGCGCTGCCGCGAGAAAATCCGAGAGATGGCAACGGTAAACAGAAACAGAACGCAAAATTGTAATCGTGCATGATTTCATTGGATTTGGTGAATACGAAGGTTCTAAGACATTTTATCGTTACTCTAGACAATTGCTGTTACTCAAGCAATAACGGTAGGTATCATGAAAGTGGGGAAAACACTGGAAAATTCTCGCAATACACGCTTTAAGTTAGATGTGCTATCACATTAATAGTCTATTCTTATCAAAGTATTTATATTTCTAAAAAACGGTATGTTGCCAGTAACACACAGTGGCTTTATCAACACAAATGACATGTTGCCATTACTACAATAACACATAAACTAAAAATCACAATTTATCGAATGGTGGTAATTTAAATGTCATATTATATTGTTTCTTTAGTTGAGTCATAACTTACATAATCCTCATTTGTTTTGCATTATTTAATGCAGATATAGTGCAAAGCCACGATGGCTCGTGGTCAACGTGAAATTGGTGCTCCATCTCCATGGCAACAATAAGAAAAATGGGAAATAACCAGACGATTATGGTTAAAATGATCTAAAAATAGCTAACTAATGAATCATGATACAGTGTGGGTTAAAACTAAAGTGAGAGCAAATATAGGGTGTAAAATCAGATTTACATTCATTTTTATCTCTTAGAAGTCAAATTTATGACAACATCTATCATTCCATTTGAGTTGCCAAGAAGTAAAATTATGGCTACAATTAGTAAGCTATAATCATAACTTTGGTGTAAACAGATCTCATATGAAATATCAAGGTAATTAGTTGAGAAGTGTAGGTGATGTAGCTAATAAAGTCAGTAGTAGTGTAGCCTCGTTATAACGTGATGGTTGTGTGGGGTCCATAATATGTCATTGCGAAAAAAGCGGGGTTGCGCTAAATCGGGGTTATAATATATGTGGCTATACAGTGTTCAACACGAACCCACGTCCGACCGACCTAGTCGGGTAAATGCTTGGTCCGGTCGCATACAACCAGAGTGACTGGTCGTGTTAGAATTGGTCATATATATTGCACTGAAAGGTCACCACCTCTGGCTAGACTGGTTCGCGGCCGCACTTTGTCGCAGAGCGTGTACATTGTCTAGCAGATCGTGAGGCCGGATACCAGTCTACGCTTCGGCAAAAACAATAACGTGGCTTGCTGCCAGCCGCAGTAGATGATCGATAAACCATGCGCTCGTGTATGCCCGTGGTAGAGTACGAATGCTGCACGTGAACTCGGCCCACGCACGATTTAAAGCGCGGGAACAGCATCTATGAATTCATACGATGACACACTCTTATCTAAATAAAGTTTTTCATAACAATGGTCTGGGTCTGGGCTAGTGAAAGTTAGGTCAGGGCTAGTGGTTTTCCTCAGTTACTAGCCCGATGGTCTAGTGAAATAAGTTAATGTTGAACCCTGCTATATAAGAGCAAAAAAAGGGGGTCCAACGACTCATCGCGTTATATCCGAATTCGCGTTAAATTGGGGCGCATAAAATCGGGGGTTCCACTGTCGTTCCAAAATTGTTGTTTTGCTCCTTTACCTTGCAAGACTTGGTGATTACCGAAACTGTCAAACTTCTATTAATTTAATTATTACTCCTAATAAATTAAATATTGTTTATATATATATATAAATAAATATGTCATGAATGATTACCTAATTAAATGCTAAATAATATTCAACTGTAATTTATGAGACTAATTCGTATTTGTACATGGATATATATAGCATATCTAGTTGGAATGGAAAAAAGGTAGCATGACAACCTTTTAATATTTCAACTGTATAATAAATAAAGGATTCATTAAGTATCTAGCAGAGTTACCTAATAGGTTAATTATTATTATTTTTTTTTCATTGTAGAATGGAGGTGGACAATGATGATCAGGCCAGTTCTGCTGGAAGTGACCGAAGTGATGTGGAATCCATGAGTGGTGTAAGTGAAGGTGGATCACCTGTCGGCCCCCCTGTTGCATTTAATGCAAGTGAAGAGCACAGCCAAGCACAGCGGGTTGACAGCCCAGCACCGATGTCAGATACAGAAAACGAGGAAGGTGTGGATGATGAAGACGAAGATGAAGTAGATGATGGCGACGAGGATCGTGTAAAAGGAGGAAGCCCAGCACCCAGAAGTCCAGATGAATTGTCAGAAAATGAAGGCGATGGGGAGGCTCGAAGTGATGTAGCTTCATCAGATAGTGAGAGCAGTCAGCATTCTACTCCAGAAGATTCTCCATCACATGATAATAATGTAACTTCATTCGCAGAGGCAGTAGCAGATGAAAATACAGATGAGCAATATGGTGCCGAAGTAGATTCTACCGGTATAAAAAGTCCTAACGTATCGCCGAAGGTAGGAGATGAACCAGACGACTCTGCTTCAAACGAAGGCGAGGATTTACTAATTTCTGGGAATAGTTCTCATCCAGTGCAGATACCCCAGCTGCTTATGGACGAGGAAAAACGCTCCTTACAGTTAGGAAGCATTTCTGAGGTTAGCTCATCTGAATCTGGAGATTCAGAGGAAGAAGGAGAAATTGAAAGTGAACATACTAAAGCTACGGAGGTGAGAATAGATGGTAATGCAAAATTTGATGGTGTGTCAAATGAAAACACAAAAGATACCTCGGAGTCGAGTGATGGTGAACTTGATGAAGTTCACACACGACAACTAACTGTCCTGCCAAGAAAAGACAATGTAAAGCAACGTTTCCATTCAAAATGTGATGACGTAGAGTTACAGGGTATTAGCAGTGGTGATAGAGCAGTGACTAAAATAGATTCGCAAGTAAATGTAAAACCAGACAGAAGTAAGATCGAAGTAAAGGATGTTTCAAAACTACAAGGTAAGATAGATGAGGCTGAGGAGATAAGTGATGAAGGATTGGTGAGTGACAGTGATGAGGGCTTACTGTCTGAATCTTCTGATGAGAAGGAGAAGTGTATGAAACATACCGCACACTACAAACGAAACGATTCACTCGAGGATGATTTGGAACAGTTGGACTATGGAGAAGGTGAAGAGGAAGGGGAGATTCAAGAGCGCAGGCCTAGCCGTGAAAAGAAAAAGCATTTAAAAGCAGACTTGGAAGAAGGAGAAGTAGTAAGTTTAAACTTGTACTGAAATTATGAGCCTTATATTATATTCAGTAGCGATGCATTTGTCTTCTTAGGGCCCTTGTCGCAACTCATAAGATCTGCAACCTTGCAAACTGATTAAAACATTATTATAGCAAACATTTTTGTTTGGCGTTTAAGCACAGTGGCAGCTATGTATAATTTGTAACATTTTCAAACCATCCTATAAGATATAACATTAACCTAGATCTAACAGTACCTATTCATGTTATCTGACAGGCTGCGTGTGTTTATATCAAATAAAAGAATGGATATCCAAACCTCATTTATGAAATGGTTGGAACCATTTTTAGCAATTTGTTAATTTATTATGTGAGCAATATATAAAATGTTCATAAATGATGTGTATCAATTATTATGATTTCTTACATTTTTGCAGGAAGAAGGAGAATACATAGATAGTGATTTAGATGAAGGAGAAATTGTGGATGTAAGTGTTAATGAAACTGAACTTAGGGTTTGTGCTATATAACGTTATTCAATTTTAATAATGGATCATGACGTTAATTTTGTTGTAACTTTATTCTGGGATTAACATCTATTAAAAACGTCTATTGTATAGTGGCATTCGTGTAATTGCTATAAACCTGTAGGGTGAGGATGATGGCGAGGAAGGTGAACTAAAGGAGTTCCATGAACCAGCTTCTGTACGTCCACGCAACATTTGTCGGTTCTTCTCACGTGGCCAGTGCACATGGGGTGCTAATTGCCGATTCACTCACGTGAACCCTAATGGTAAGATATTTTGCTACTTTGAGTGAATGTAGGATGATGGCACTTTTTTCTCATTAAATTCAAAGAATTGTACAGTAGAAAAACTATTAATAATATTGTGATCAAGCATCCTCTTAATCTCAAAATTATTAGAAATGTGACACTATGAGTACATTTTAAAATTATTGAATATTCACAGGAAGCTATAATGTGCCTGGACGACCTACTCATGCGCCGCCTCTGCTAGCAAACCCTCCTCATGTAATGCGAGCTCCTCCCCCAGAACGTAGGCCACCACCTCCACTACCACCCCCACCACCAGAGGAACTAGCCCCTGCTCCTCGCCCGTCTCCACCCAGGGAGTCTGCTTGGGAGCGTGGACTGAGGAAAGCTAAAGAGGTATGTATGTACAATTATAATATAACACAGCCATGAAAGTATGTTGCTTTCCATTTTTAGGTTTGGTAACCTGAATGGTTTTCCTTGTCTTTCAGGCCCTTAGGAACGCAAACATGAAAAAGGAGACCGAACCAGATTACGAGGAAAAGTGCCTCAATCTCAGTGTGGAAGTTGTTGAAGAGTTCGAACAGAACAAAGAAAACCGACAGCTTCCAGAGAAGAAAGTTGCACCGCCATTCCAAGATGGGTATGCATTGTTTGTAGATGTACTTCAGTTAGGTAATGTTAGAAATTAATATTCCAAGTCACACTGTAGTATTGTTTCCAGTGTTATTTTTTAGTGTAACTAACTTACTATAAGCGTTCATGAAATCTTGCAGTATGTGCTTTTAGTGTTTAAATAACAAATCTACAAATAGTTACACAATGGCCAAGAAAAGTTTTAATTGGAGCATACGTAGTGAAGAGTCGTATGGTAATATGTGAAGCCAGGGTATTAGCCAGGGGCCCGTTGTCAGAAACAAAATTAGTCTTAACATTAGTCTTAACATTAACTTCCACTGGTAGCCGTTGACAGAAACATCGCAACGTTACGAGAATGAAAAATTCTCGAAAATATCCTCTTAACATTACGAGAGCCCAGACCCTCTCAAAACTTTAATATTAAGTTGAAAAAAACACATTTACACTATGAATTACAATTATAGTGATATTATATTTTATAATAATTAATAAAATGTGTGTTTTTCTTGAAAAACACGTCAAAATCATTAATTATCTACCGATCATAAAACAAAGCAATACATTTAGAAATGGCGTATGGCATTTGTTCTCTTGTTTTAAATGTTTGCCACGACTCTCGCGTCTCGTGTTACAGTGTAAGAATTTGTAAGAATTTTTGTCTTGTTGTGCAGAATATATTCATGACCGCGTCGTTTTTCATCAAATATTATTTATATGTGGTTAGCTATCATAATATGCATAAATTACTATGATGTACAATAAATGTGTATGAATTTGAATTTTGTGATCGATTCTCATCCAATCAGCAGCCTTGTGATGAAGTTCCTGTTATCGTAAGTTTTCTAATAGCTGCGATGTGTTTCTGTCAACGCTCCTCTCGTACATTAACATTAGTCGTAGGTGTTATCTTAGCATTAACTTTAGCATTAACTTTACGATGTTTCTGACAACGGCCCCCAGGAATGAGTATTGTGAGAGTGCAGAAAAAACAGTGTCGGTGTGTCTTGGCCAAGACCGCTACAGGTGGTCTTTGTGAACGCCGTAGGCGCTTAAGGGGGGGAGAGTATGGGGCATATGGGGGGCCTCCCCCGGAATAAAAAAAATTTTTTTTGGCCATGCAGTTTAAAAACTGATCGTGCAAATCACGGCTGCACGGCATGCTGGCTAATACGTTGCCTACTATCCTGTTGCTCGTGGTTGTAGAGAGCTGACACTTACGGTTCGCAATCTTACAGGTTTGAGGAGGAGCTGTATCCTCCATTGCCTCCACAGCAAGAGTATGAAAACTTTGAGGTTCGGCGAGCGGGACATGAGCGCACAATTGTTCACGTACGTAATGCGTCGTTAACAGCGCAGTCGACTTGTGATTTGACTGATTTATTTGTTTGGCCTGATTTGTGTGTTTCAGCAAAAAAGAGATAAGTGCAGGCATAGTGCTATCTAATAGTGTCAGTCAGGGTAGAGCATGTCCTCATCGTCACTTGCTCTTTGTGATCTTTTTTCACCACTAATTTTAGAATATCACTGAACAATAACATAATTATTATAACAAGGTATTTATATAAATAAATCCAAAAGAAATTTTGTGTGCGAAAATATATAGGTAGTTTTAACAGTTCTTTTTTGCTGTATTAGGAAATGGAGAGGTCTAGGCCAAGAAGAGAGGTAAAGGAGAGAGTGCCATCACCACCTGTTGATAAGTAAGCTCTATATAGCGTTTTATATAATTTTTTGCTCATCTGACATAGTCAGATGCAGCTTGTAGCATCGCACGATCGTCCGTCCGTGCGTCCGTCCGTCCGTCCGTGCGTGCGTCCGGCCGTCCGTCTGTCCGTCCGTCCGTCAACAGTTGGGCACAAATCTTAACCGCTCGACGTACGGTCACGATATTTGGCACATCGGGGGAGATCGTCAAAACGAGTTGGGATGTCGAAGCTGGGGGTCAAAGGTCAAAGGTCAAGAGGTGTAAAAGAAGGGAACATTCACTCCTTAACTTAAGGTATAGGGAGGAAATACAGAATTGCGGCACAAATCTAAACGGCTCGACCTAGGCTCGTGATAGTCGGTGTATAGCATCATGGTAGGAAAAGCCATCACTGCTTGCCGAATTGGACG
Source organism: Priapulus caudatus (assembly GCF_000485595.1). Taxonomy (NCBI): domain Eukaryota; kingdom Metazoa; phylum Priapulida; class Priapulimorpha; order Priapulimorphida; family Priapulidae; genus Priapulus; species Priapulus caudatus. Next base: position 39,540 of record NW_014578020.1, on the reverse strand, counting down.
CGTCACAGGTCAATGGGCACAGGGCAGATTTTAGACATTTTCTGAGGAAATGTCTGACGGCAGCGATTTGACAAACTTTTTTGTTTCAGCGGTGACCTTAGGCATTTTTATGCTTTTATTTGAAAGACGACTGAAATTCCCTTTGTGCTGACAAGCGAAGAGTAAGTGTCGGATAACCTTTTGACCCTCAAAGAGGAGGATTAAACATGAGCATTTGTTACTTGTCGGGTTTGCTGTCAAATCTATTACATGCCTATGGGATGTTACGAGGCTTACAATGTTCACAGTGAAATTCAAAAGCTACAATTTGGTTGAAGAAATGTTTATGCCTCCTTAAATCATATAATTTCTATGGCTTCTGTACTGTCAGTATTTTACAGTAACGTATGCCACTGCCAGTGCATGTGTGGTTGGCTGTTCAGATAGTTTTTGCCTGCGTTAATTAGTTCACAGGTGGCAGCCTCTCTATTGCAGCCTGTAGGCTTGCCGTAGGTAATGGAAATGGGGGGGGGGGGGGGGGGGCGGGGGGGGGGGGGGGGGGGGGGGGGGGTGGGGGGGGGCGGGGGGGGGGGGGGGGGGGGGGGGGGGGGGGGGGGGGTGGGGGGTGGGGGGGGGGGGGGTGGGGGTGTGCTTACCTATTCTGTCTTGGCAAATAGTTGTTGCTACTACGTACGATGGGAGCTTCCATCTTTAACTGGAGACACTTAAACGTACGCGCCATCTCGTGGCAACTTTCATAACGATCCCAAACCAACATTCCTTGAGAAGGTTCCTGATACCATACCCTGTGCATTGCCACTGTTTACGGCATGTATGTGAACACATTTGGGACTAAGGGTTTACGAGATCCACCACTCCACCACAGAGTCACCGCAGTAGACGTTAGATGAGCGCTGTCGCTCCGCGGCACTTGTTGTAAATAGCAAGGTTTGTCAATTTCATTATGCTGTTGTGTTAAATAAGTTATTTGCATTCATGTTTAATATAATATTTTAGTAAAGTTTCACCTGGTTGAGAAACAAGTTTTATCGAGTGCAGGCGCATGTTTGACGATGTGAGTACAATTTGACAGTTCAGAGAACCTAGCTGCACATTAGGATGCCGGTTGGTCGCTGCAGTATTGTTTACTTGCTTTCACAGGTTTGGTCGACACAGGGATCTACGGCAGGCGCCTCGTAAGGCGCACGACTCGAGCGAGAAGCAGCCACGGCCATCGAGTAAGAAGCCAGACGAGTGGCATGACCCCTGGAATCGTGCACGACGGTAAATCTCTAAGCTTCTCCCATTTTGTACCGCTGCGAGACTGTTTATGGGGACACTCGGTGCTCACTGTCTTTGCCAGCTGCACTGCTCAGAGAAGTGTTTTTTTATATTGGTTTGTTTGGTGGTCTGATGTTTAGTTAAAATGATAGGAACTGATAGCCCAGATGTACTGGTGGTCGGTTTCCTTATTATGAGGTTCTTGATAGTCTTGTTAGGCTCGTTTTTTTCAGCACTGTTGTAGGTCACAGTCTTCTCACTTTTCCTGCAGCTTCTGTCAGCTCAGTTATTACAGTGTTAATCCCAATGTCTTCACGCTGTCTTAATTTAAGTGTGTTACCCACAGTGTAGTCTCATTGCAGTTGTTAATCATAGTGTAGTGATTGCTGTTCTCATCAAATGTGTAGTGCAATCACATTATATTAATTGCAGCATAATTTCTTCTCTGTGTATTAATTGAAATGTAGCTTCAATTTTGTCTATTATTTGCTATGCCTTCTTAGTCTCAATAGTCCTAACGCTATTACAACATTACACCATTGCAGTTATTTCCACAACACAGTTGTTACCCTCATGAGTCATTTTCTTCTTAGATCGCAATCACCATCGAAGAAACAAACTCGGTCACCCCTGCATAGGAGGCGGTCAGTATCATCCAACTCCTACTCCAGCTCGTCGTCAGGGTAGGAATGATCATTCTAAAATATTATAGTGCTCCACCTTATGTGATTTACTCTGTGAAGGATTCTCCTGTGTTTGAAGGCTTTTAATGTGTACGTTAAAATTATGTCATCAGGGTATAGACTTTTTCGTAAACAATCCATATGGGTCAGTCACTCTGAGTAAGCTGTGAAAGTAAGTGATTTGTGTTGATTTCAGCTGGTTGATCTGTTATTTAGTAGTTGTTTATGATTTTCAGGTCATCATCATATTCCTCTTCTAGTAGATCCTCGTCTGGTAGCTCACATTCTGGTAGCTCATACAGGTTCGTTTTAGTTGGCTATATTTAGATAATCTGGAAGCGAAAAATGCTGGCACATGTATGAAAGTTGTTGTTAAAACTCTGCTGAAAAATCTTATGTAAATAATATCAGTAGCATTGTAGCATCGTTGTATACACGAATATCGTTACCTGCTGGTGTCGATGCAGCGAATCCCACCACGGTGTCACTCACGCGCGTGTGCTTGCTCTGGGTAGTCGATCTTCGTCGCGGTCCCTGTCACCACGAGCACGAAGGGTGGCGCCGGATGCGGCAGAGAGGCGAGCCCCTGCACCTGATGGCGTCGACAGGCGAGCACCAGGACCAGGTGGGGCAGAAAGACGTCCTCAAGGGACTGATGGCATGGATAGGCGACATGCTGGGCCTGATGCAAGTGACAGGCGGCAAGCTGGGCCTGATGGAGGCGACAGGCGACAAGGTGGGCCTGATGGAGGCGACAGGCGACAAGGTGGGCCTGATGGAGGCGACAGGCGACAAGGTGGGCCGGACATGCCAGATAGGCGAGCTCCTGGGCCAGACAGAATGGATAGGAGGGGACCTGCACAGGACAGAATGGACAGACGGGGACCGGGGCTGGACAGACGGGGACCGGGGCTGGACAGAATGGACAGACAGGGACCAGTATCGGACAGAATGGACAGACGAGGACCCCAATCAGACATAGGGGATAGGCGAGGGCCACCGATGGATAGAATGGACAGGCGAGGACCTCAGCAAAACAGAGTGGACAGGAGAGGACAAGCGCCGGACATGGTGGACAGGAGAGGATCAAAATGAGTGAGTGAGAAGAAGTCAGTTTTAATTGAGCAACCATCGACGTACATTATAGAAACGAAGAGTATATATGGGAGAACTCGCCATTATATACTCTTGATAATTATATGTGTAATTTTTTATGTGAAAATAATAAATAATATTATATATAAATTATAAATATTTATAAACGCAAAATGAATCAAAATTTGTGACGGTAGATGGCGCTATACCCGCCTTGATGTTTCTTAGCATAAATCATTATATTCATAATAATATAATAATAATAGTATAAACATGTTCATAGCAGGAATTTTGCATTAAAGGCATAATAGGCCCATTGATTATGCAAAGTTGACGAATGCTACAGTAACTGGCACCTTCTGTAGTTAATAAGTACATTACCTTATAGCCAAACGCGTATTAGTTTGTCCAATATCACTGCTAATTACTAAGAAATGTCTAATTGAAATCCCGTAAATCTGGTAATCTGGCGCCAACGCTAAATTGGTTGGCAAGCAAAATAGCCTCGAATTCGGCTAGGTGACTACGGGTGTTTAGCAGAGAATTGTTTGTCCCAGGATGCTTATATACGACTAATGAGCTAGTAGAATGTATCTCTGGGTGTATTCTCCGGTATTGAGGCACAAGTAAATAACCGTGGTGCTAATGAACGGGTACCCACATGTCTTCAATTTCGGACACAGGTGTATTCGTTTGACCAATATACGTAAATACGCGCAGTGCCGTCGCTTTCCATGTTTAGTCTGTGGCCGTGGTTAGTCCGCGATCCTCCATAGTGTTGGCCCCCAACACAGCCTACTTCATTATCACGAGCGCCGTGATCGTATGTGGATTCCACGTTCATTGCAATCGGAGCTACTGTTACGTATACAGTTACGGTACTGTACTATCGCTAGCATTGCGTACGGCCGAGCGAAAATGCATGCGTGCGTGCGTTTTGCATGCGTGCGAAAATGTCGGTGCACTATAAATCTGTTCACACCCGTTTCGCAGTATGCGTTTCAAAAACTGTAAACAAGTCAGTCAACTGATTTCTTGGACTGGCGATTTCAATTAGACATTTCTTAGTAACCAGCAGTGATATTCGACAAACTAATACGCGTTTGGCTATAAGGTAATGTACTTATTAACTACACAAGGTGCCAGTTACTCTAGCATTCGTTAAAATTGCATAATCGATGGGCCTATTATTCCTTTAAAGATATTGTCAATGAAATCTTGTAAATCGAACCAGACGAATGTGACACCACAGACTGTTTGTTATCTGCGTGTCTATATAAATGCTATATAATTGCCAAACCCTTATTTACCTAATTTGCATAATTTTTTTTAAATATCAAAACCTCTACCCGCTTATTCATTCACATACCAAAAATGAGCAAAATCCATTGAACCTGAACTAACTAATGGCAATTCCCATTTTTGCCAAAAAAATGCCGTGGCTCGAAAGTACGTCGACTGCGTGGCTCCAAAATAGGACGTTTAATATGGGAGCATAGCAGTAACAACTATACCCAATTTTAACATGTGGGTCAAACGGTTCCTGAGTTATTGTTGACCGTAGCCAAATGTTGACGGACGGACGGACGTACGACGACAATGGCAATAGCTCAGCTTGACGATGTCAAGGTGAGCTAAAAATCAGATGGGATTCGATCCAACGACCTTTGAGCCGTGATGCCTTGTGCTGTGCGTTCGGCTATCCAGGCTTATTGGTTTCTAGATTATGGATGTGCCATGAATATGACACACTGTGATGTCAAGTGAGGCAGTTCAGGAATCCATGTTTAACCCTCCTCTTGAGGGTCAAAGGTTATCAGACACTTGCTCTTGTCACGTCAGTGGAAAAGCACATTTCATGGTCCTTTCAATAAAATGATAAAAATGGTAGGTCAACGCTGAAACAGAAAGTTTTCCACTCTGTCCGTTAGGCCATGTCCTCAGAAGCGAAAATGTCTGATATCTGACCTTTCCCATGGCCGCTTTGACCTGTGACCTCCAATTTCGCACTGGTTGGTGGGTTTCCTGCCCATCACACTATACACCGAATATTAAGAGCATAGGTCGAGCCGTTAAGATTTGTGCGCGCAATTCCGTATTTCCTGCTATACCATTTTCACGATTCCCCCCCCCCCGCCCGACGTCCCGAATATCGGGCCATACGTCGAGCAGTTCAGATTTGTGCCGACACTGTGACTGACGGACGCACGCATGCACGCACCGACGATCATGCGATTCTAGCATGCTGGCATCTGACAATACGTCAGATGAGCTAGAAAATGGTCATGCATTGACATGCCCACTTCACCTATACGCACACTTCCTAACACACGGGCAGAGACGGCAGGTTCCAGAGTGTCATTTGTTTTTGTGTTCAAGTGAATGTTGAAGGCACGCATATACTCACGCTCATGTCGAGTCTTTCCACGCTCATCCCTGTAGTTGCGCGGGACCTCACGCTCAGCCCTGTGGATCCCTAGCAGCTTCCGGTCAGGGCGGCACTACAGCACTGGCTGGGGCCGATAACATCCTGGCAATAGCACATCACCACGAGTGAAAGTTAGAATGTAAACATTCACTCATGCACAGCAAGGCAGTAAATGCAACTGTCCAATTATGGCACTAAATATGGTGTATACAGGCAACATTAAACAGGTATTTAAGCCTGATAATGACCCTCAAGAAAATAAATTTCGCATAATTTATTAGGCACATTAATTAATTAACAATATTCACATTAATTAATAGGCCCAGGCTAGAGAAACCAAACGGAACAATATATATAGTATATATCAGGGTTCTCCAAGAGCACTTATAGCCTGCGCCCGCCAGGCTATCGTCGAGCCCTGCATCCTAAAATGCACCCTCCATTCTAAATATCATAGCCCCCGGACCCCGCGCTAGCACGCAAACCGCCTTCGGCAATTTGCAACTAGACCGTAAATGCAGAACCCGCATGCTATAATGAAAAGCTTGGAGAACCCTGTATATTCAAGAGTACATAATAGAGAAGAGTACGACACCGTTTTAACAGGCGTTTTGTATAGTTTTCAACTTGTAAATATTCTATCAATATGTGAATAAATATATTCAAACTTTACCTTGTTTTCGTCTATGATTCTCCCTTAATCATATGACACCACCAATTTACCTGAAATCGTATGTGTTTTCAAAAAAGTTCTTTGAATACGACACGGTTTCAAACAGTTTTCACAAATGGACGCATGTTTTCGGCCAACGTTTATTATGGGATTAGTGTTCTATTGTCTCTATCTTGTATCTTGGTTACAACCTGGTGCTGCTGCCGCATATCAAACTTTGGCCGAAAACATGCGTCCATTCGTGAAAACTGCGAAACCGTGTCGTATTCAAAGAACTTTTTTGAAAACACATACGATTTTCAGGTAAATTGGTATGACGTATTATGTATTCTTGATATATATATTATACAGATTTCAGCAGATGATTGCACAGCTGTTTGCCTAATACCCAACAGCACTATAGCTGTCTGCAGTGTCTCCAGCCAGCCATGTTACTTACGAAGAAGGGACACGCCTGTCACCATGATCCTTGAGAGAGGAAGGGCTGGTAGGGTGCTGCTGCTGAACCCTTCTCCTGTTGTCTGGGTACCCACCAGACCCAGCCTCAAGATTCCCACCATCTTTTCTGAAAACCCAATTACACATATGATACAAGGCACAAGCAGTTGTTGATATCAAACATTTTTGTCCTCAAATCAGATATATTATA